>NC_058130.1:316772657-316835465 GCF_016433145.1 Gracilinanus agilis | reverse complement strand
GAATACTATTGTGCTAAAAGGAATAATAAACTGGAGGAATTCCATGCAAATTGGAGAGACCTCCAGGAAGTGATGCAGAGCGAAAGGAGCAGAGCCAGAAGAACATTGTACACAGAGACTGATATACTATGGTAAAATTGAATGTAATGGACCTCTGTACCAGCAGCAATACAATGACCCAGGACAATTCAGAGGGATTTATGGTAAAGATGCTACCCCCATTCAGAGGAAGGACTGTAGGAGAGGAAACATATAAGATAAACAATTGCTTGAATGCATGGGCTGAGGCGGACATGAATGGGAAATAGACCCTAAACAAAGACACATGTTACAACCAGTGGAAATGTGCGTTGGCCATGGGTGGGGGGAGAGCGGGGGGTGAAGGGGAAATTAGGGGCATAAAGTATGTAAACAGGTTAAAAACAAATATTAATAAATGTCTAGTAAAAAAATACATACTTATTATAACCACTCCTTTTGTTGTATTTACTCCTTCAGTTATGTCTGACATTTTGTGACCTTTTTAGGTGTTTTCTTTGCAAGGATACTATACTGGTTTGCCATTTCCTTCTCTGATGGATAGGGTAGAGGTTAAATATTTTGCTTGGGGTCACACAGAGAGAATGTATCTAAGATAGGACTTGAACTCAAGTCTTCTTCACTCTAGGTCAATGCTTATCCAGAAAGTCACCTAGTTGCCTCCAATGACTCCTTTAGCCTTGTATAATTTATAGATTATCTGTCAGCATTTACTGATTTGTGATAAATCTTTTGTTACTTCCAACATCTTATTCTGTCTCCTTAAGTAGATCTAAAACTCTTTGAAAGCAAAATATTATCCTTTACTTATCTTTATCTTTTTACTATTCCTCCTCTCCCACATTTTACATACATTAGGCACTCAATAAATACCTTTTATTTAAGCAGAATCTAGTGTCACTTAAAAAAACAACTAATATAAAAAATATAAAAATTTAAAACCCCAAAATCAGATATCATTATTTCTTTTACAGGAAAGATTAATAGTACTTGTGCATCCATTCTGTATGCATATGTGGAAATTTTTCATCTGATAATACATATTAGAGGTAATAAGAAGGAATAAGGCTATAGATAGGCTCAGAAACTGAGAGGAAAGCAAATCAAATAAGTAGGGAGTTAAAAAGATTGCCAGATTCTTTTTTTTTGGTCTTCTTTTACTCTCTGTTCTGTCTCTGTTTCATCTCTTGCCTGCAGAAATAGCATTAGAGGTCCTGTTCTCAATGTCAGATGTCTTGGTTATGATTATGATTGAAGTTTTAAATCTTATATAAAAGAGTTCATTATAAAATATTGCTAGATGCTAAAGAAACAAGTAAATGAAAGGGAATGAACAAGCTGAATCTACATTTTTCTTTTCTTGGCATAATGATATTATCAATAAAGAATATTTACAAAAAGGATTAGAGGAACAGCTAGGTAGCTCAGTGGCTAGAGCAAGAGTGGACAAAGTTATGAAGACCTGAATTCAAATCCTAATTCAGTCACTAGTTCTGTGACCCATGGTAAGTCACTTAACTCTGTTTCCCTTTATTTTCTCATCTTTAGGATGAGCCATAGAAGGAAATGACAGCCACTCTAGTATCTTGTCCTTAGAAAGCACCAAATTGAAAAAGACTTGTACAAAAATGTTTATAGCCACACTCTTTGTGGTGGCAAAAAAATTGGAAAATGAGGGGATACCTGCCCTTCAGTTGGGGAATGGCTGAACAAATTGTGGTATCTGTTGGTAATGGAATATTATTGTGCTCAAAGGAATAATGAATTGGAGGAATTCTATGTGAACTGGAAAGACCTCCAGGAATTGATGCAGAGAGAAAGGATCAGAACCAGGAGAACACTGTACAAAGAGACTGATACTCTGTGGTATAATCCAATGTAATGGACTTCTCTGCTAGCAGTAATGCAATGACCCAGGACAACTCTGAGGGACTTATGAGAGAGAACACTATTCACATTCAGAGAAAGAACTGTGGGAGCATAAATACAGAAGAAAAACAACTTCTTGAACACAGGGGTTGATGGGGATATGATTGGGGATGTAGACTCTAAACAATCACCCTAGTGCAGATATCAATAATATCAAGCATGCCAGCTATGATGATGGGGGCGGGTTGGAGGGTAGGAAAAGAATATGAACCATGTAGCCATGGGAAAATATTCTAAATTAATTAATTAAATAAAAATTAAAAATAAAAATAAAGAACTTGGTCTACTCAAAAAAAAACAAAAACTTCAAATTGGGGTCATGAAGAGTCAGACCCAGCTGAAACAACTGAACAACCAAAATGGATTATACAAATCAAATTTTCTCTACATTAAAATTATTGCATACTTTGTTGTATAGTAAAATATTGTAATATTTAATACAACTTAAATAAATATTAATGTTAACAAAATAAATATCACAATTCTGATTGAATATATTTTAATCCTTATCTTTTAAAAACCCACCAGAAACTGATTTTTCAGAGTATAAATAGCAGTAGAGAATCATCTTCAATTCGATTATCCTGTAAATGAGCAGTGTGGTTGCTCACTCTGGTTCTTTTGGTCCTGGTAATATTTTCCTAAATCCCTAGCCCATCTCTCTGAATAAACTCCTTTTCAAAATGTTTCCTGTTTTGTTCCCTACCAACCCCTCACAGGGCAACTTATTTCATAGTAAGCTTATTTAAATGAGCAATCTTTATCTTAAAGTATCCGGAGCATTTCCCATTGTCCCTTGGTGGGATGGTCACTCAGTGATCCAATTAGAACTCACTCAACCCTATCAACACTAACAACAGTAACCGGGCTTGTGTTAGTCCCCCATTTCAGATTTACAGAGCATCCAGGTGGAGTTCATTACTGTGAATCACCCAGCATGGTCCCCTTGGCAGTACATTAAGAAAACAGTAGAAATTAGGAATGGTGTTCTGCTAAACTTGTTTCCTGTTCAAAATGTGAGGGCCCCCTACTCTTGCCCATATACATCTTGTCTGCAGCATGTTTTCTGTCCATGGAGGGCTCTATTACTATTTGCTATTGTATTTGTACAATACTTGAAATATTTATGAATCTGAAAGTTGAAAAAAATTACGGGTTTCCAGCTATTGAGTTTCACAGCTGCATGCCCTTGGTTTGCAAATTTATAACTGGGAATTTACCACTAACAAATTCCAGGCTTTGAAGAACTGGAACTATATCTCTGAAACTTCAGTTTGATGCCCAGTCCCTGTTTCTCTTACTCCCCAGGCAATGAGGGCTGGGAGAGCAGCAGTGGTGGCACTGTGATCTGCCCCTGGGGAGGGAGAGAGGGAAGAAGTGCCTGCCATCAGTCACCAGCAACCCCTCTGGCTGATTAAGTAGCAGGTGTTAATAGGAACCCAGGGGAGTTCCATTGGGTCCTCTTTAGCTAGAATGATGGTTAGAATGACTCAGGGCCTGAAGGGTTTGGGTTTGGGATGTGTGTGCTTGTGTGCTATTTAGGGAGGGGATCGGGGAGGCAAAGGTGTAAAGTGAAAAATAATGGAAAAATATGTTATTTTGAAAGGCTTGTCCCAACCGTTAAGCTGTCTGCAATATCTAAGGATGTTAGCCATCATATTTCTGATAGAGATGTACAAGGATCCCCAGGCATTAAAAAACAAACCAAAAAAAAACCCAAAACAATAACTAGGTGATGAAGGAACCTTTTAAAACTACTGCTGCAGATATATGACCTCTGGGATTGTTAGAAACTATGTCAGAAAAACTGTTATAAGTATTAATGAAGCAATGTGAAATATAAACAGATGGCAATGCAGCTACCAATGATAATTCAATTGCATATAACTTATAACTTCTTAGCTCTGTAGATCTCAAAGCGCTTTTTCAGAAATTTTCATTCGACCACAGAATGCTCATAGTTTAGAAAAGGTAGGTACCACCTCATTTACTTTGGATGAATTTTTTATTTCAGTGTATTTCTAGAAGTCATTAAATGTCTCAGATATATTTTAGGAAATTACTGGAGATAATAGCTAGCATTTTTATAGTGCTTTATGTTTTGCAAAGCTCTTTACAAATATAATCTACTTTATTCCTCACAACAACTCTGGGTGATTCCTACAACTTTTTAATTTTTTCAATGGATTCCACTTATGGACCAAGAAGAAGTTTTCTCTTTAACAGGTAAATCGGAAAACCTGGGTTAAATCCCCAGATTTAATTTTGCAACATTGAGCAAGTAACTTAGTCTCCTGGAACCTTAGTCTCCTCATGCTTAAATGGACATCATAATCTTCGCGTTAAGTACCTCAGAGATTTTTTTATATGGATCATGTGAAGTTATGTTTATAAAGTATTTTAAGTTAGAAAATGCTTTCTAGATACAAACTAAAAAATGAGATGTACAGACCTCACATTCATTAAACCAAGTAGTTTAATATTGTAGTAAGTTTCTTGTGCATGAGAAGTTATTTCTATTTTAGGTGAGAAATCCTAAGTACCACACTTGAGACAGCATGGCATAATCTATTTAGAACCATACTCAGAGAATGAAAGACCAGAATTCAAGTCTTGCTTCTGACATGTACTGGTTGTTTGGCCTTGTTTCGTCTCTCGGTGCCATAGGCAACTATCCAATATTAATAAATTTAAGAGTAGGTTAAGAGATGTCCATGACAAACTTATTCTAACAAAGAAAAACTGGATAGGCTGAGTATAAAAGTATAAAAAGAAGAAAAGTTTAATAAACTTAATCAATAAAACAAGCATTAGTATTGTACTTGTAGATACAATTTACTATGCCTCTGTATTGCAGACAGTTCACTTATCATCGCATATGTTACGAGTTTAATTCTAGAGTTCTCTAAATATTCTATGTTTTTTTTACCAGTCATGATGATTGCTTGCATCATCACCTTGGTGGGGCAAGGTACTTGAGAGCCATTGAGACCGTAAACAAAAATAAACATGATATAGTCCTCTTTGAAAAAAGAGATAAAATAGAATGAGATGCAACTCACCTGCCATATCATCCATGCAAGGAATGATTTTATTCCTTCTTGTCATTGTGTAAGTATGTGTCCACAATGCCCTCAAATAAAGAAAACAAGCAAATTATGCTTTACTTTGCACTCAGAGTCCATTATTTCTTTCTCTGGAGGGAAATAGCCTTTCTCATCTTTATAACTGTATAGCATTATGAGACAAGTCGTGTACCATTATGAGAGAAGTCATGAGTTTTTCAAATTATCAAGGCATCAAAAAATTTATTTTTTATAAATCAGATCATGTGACCCAACAAACTGGTAGAAGAATTAGTCTCCTAACTTTTAATACCATATACCAACATCAACTCTAAATGTATATATTAGGCATAAAAGTTGATACCATAAATATGAATGAAATTATATTTCAGATGGATGAATAGAAGAAAAGTTTATGACTAAACAAAAGATAGAGACAATCTCAAAAGATGTACTTGAAAAATTTGAGTATGTAAAATTTAAATTTTGTATAATACAAAATAACAATACAATAGTTTAACTTTTGTACAATATACTAGAAGGGACACAGACAATGGAGTAGAAAAATCTTTGTAGCAAGTTTCTCGGAATAAATCTCTTTTCAAGATACATACTCTTGAGGTGTATTCAAATATAAAATAACAAGGATCATTTCCTAACAGATGAATTGTCAAAGGATATGAAGTTGTATATCTAAAAGAAAGAAATTCAAGTGATTTATAACTATATGAAAATTAGTTTCAAAAAATAATTTCAAGAAATGCTAATTGAAACAATTCTGAGGTTCTACCTCATAGCCATTGTATTGGCAAAGTTATTTAAAAAATGACAGTTGTTGGAGAGGCTACAAATAGATTGATGAGAAACAAATAGAATAATGCATTTTTGGTGAAGCTATGAAATGATATAGCCATTCTAGAAAGCAGTTTTGAACTATATTACCAGTCGCTATACTTCAAATACCCTTTGACACTGAAATATGTATATGAATGCCATATCCTAAGAATGTAAATAGAGGAAAATGTGCATATGTAATATATATATATATATGTGTATATATATATATAAGCTCTTTTTGTAAGAGGAAGAAAATTAAGCATTAAGACGATGTTTATTTATGAGAACATGTCTAAACAAATTCTGGGAAATTAGTTTAATGGGCTATTATTGTGCCATAAAAACAAGGAAACAAATGGTTTCAAGGTAAATGAGGGAGGTCTATACTAATTGATAGTATATGAGGTGAGGAACAAATAATATATAATAGGGGAACAAATAAATTATAATAGCAACATTGCATAGAAGAATAACTAAAAGATGCAAGAACAATGTGACATATCAAACCACAATTCCAGAGAGTGAACAATGAAGCATATTATTTATCTCTTGACTCAAGAGTTGATGCAAGATGTATAATGAGACATATTTGAGACATATCTAACATCATTATTTACTTGATGATGTATTTTTTTTGTTTTTTACATAATTATTTTCTAGATTACATGATCACACAATTTTTAAAATATTCATTTTCTCATGTTTTGTAATCTATGTTCTCTCTCTCCATCACATCAATATATATATTATCACATAATACATATTTCCACATTCATCATGTTATGAAATAAGACACATATTGCTTATACTAAAGAAAATTTCATGAAGGAAATAAAATAAGCATATTATGTTTCAATTTGCATTTAGAATCCATCTGTTCCTTCTATGCAGTGGATATCCTTTTTTTTTTATCATGAGTCTCTTGGAATTTGCCTTGCTAATAGCCAAATTATTCTCAGTTGATCATCTCACATTATTGTCGTTACTGTGCACTGTATAATCCTTATTGTGCTCACTTCACTTTACAACACTTCATATGAGTTTTCCCAGGATTTTTTGTGATCATCTTGTTTGTAATTTTTAGGGCACAATAGTGTTCCTTTACAATCATATACCACAACTTGTTCAGCCATTTCCCAATTGATGGACATCCCTTCAGTTGCCAGTTCTTTGCTACCACAAAAAAAAAATGCTATGAAGATTTTTTTGCGTGTAGCTTTATTCTTTTCCCCCATCTTTAATCACGTTGGAATACAGACCTAAAAATGATATTGCTGAGCCAAAGAGAATGTATAGTTTGATGGCCTTTTACACATGGTTCCAGATATCTTTCCAGAATGGTTTTATTAGTTCACAGCTTTGCCAGCAGTGTATTAGAGTTCCAATGTTTCTACTTCCCCTCCAACATTTATCATTTTCCCTTCTTGTCATGTTAGCCAGTCTGATGAATATAAGGTAATACTTTGGAGTTGTTTTAATTTGCATTACTCTATTCAAGAGTCATTTGGAGCACTTTTTTATTCACTAAAGATAGTTTTAATTTCTTCATCTGAAAATTGCCTGTTTATAACCTTTTACCATTTGTGAATTGGGGAATGATTTATATTCCTATGAATTTGACACAGTTCTTTATATATTTGAGACTTTGTCAGAGAGACTTGCTAGAGATTTCTTCCCAATTTTTGGTTTGCCTTTAAATCTTTGTGGAATTGCTTTTGTTTGTACAGAAACTTTTAAATTTAATGTCGTCAAAGTTATATATTTACATCTCATAATACCATCTATTTTTTGGATTGGCCTAAATTCATCCTTTATCCATAGGTTTGACAGGTAAACTATTTTGTGCTCTCCTAATTTGTTTATGGCATATTCTTTATTTCTAAATCATATATACAATTTTACTTTATCAAGGCATATGTTGTGATGTGTTCATCTATACCTAATTTCTGCCATACCGTTTTTGAGTTTTCTGATTTTTTGTCAAATGCTTGTTCTTCCAAAAGTTTGTCAATCACTAGATTGGTATCATCACTTACATTGATCATCCACTTTATTTTTTAGCCAGTAACAGCTTGTTTTTGATGGTTGCTACTTTGTCAGATAGGTCTTGTACATTTAAGTCACATTTCTTCATATTTTTTCATTAATTCCCTTGATATTCTAGGTTTTTTGTTCTTTCAAATGAAAATTTAAATTACTTTTTATAGTTCTATAAGATATTTTTGGGTAGTTGGATCTGCATGACATCGAATAAGAAAATTAATTTATGAAGAATTGTCATTTTTATTATGTTGGCTTGGCCTACACATGATTAATTAGTAACTTTTTTCTCAATTGTTTAGATCTGACTTTATTTGTATGAAAAGTGTTTTGTGGTTATGATTACATAGTTCTTGAGTTTATCTTGCCAGGTAGATTCCCAGGCATTTTAAATTTTCCACATTTATTTTAAATGATATTTTTCTTTCTCTTTCTTGGCTATTGGACGTTACTGGTAGTAGAGAGAAATGCTGGTAATTTTTGTGTATTTATTTTATAACCTACAACTTTGCTAAAGTTGTTATTTGCTTAGATTAGTTTTTAGGTTGTTCTCTAGGATTTTCTAGGCATATCTCCTGTGAATAGTAGTAGCTTTATTTTTTCATTGCCTAATCTAATTCCTTCAATTTTTTCTTCTTCCTTATTGCTATAGTTAGAATTTCTAGTACAATACTGAATTATAGTGGTGATAATTGGAATCCTTGGAATCCTCGAAAAGACTCCTGATGTTTTAGAGAAAACTTATAGTCTATCTCCATTACACATAATGTTTCCTGGGGATTTTAGATGCCATTCATTATCATTTTGAGCAATGCTCCATTTATTCCAATGTTTTCTAGTGTTTTAAATAGGAATGGATATGTATTGTATCAAAGCTCTTTTCTACTTGAGTTAATCATAGTTTTCTATTTAGATGATCATAGTTTTCCTAATAATGACTGAATCATTGCTGCATTCCTTGTATAAAACCTACCTGGTCATAGTGTATAATACTTATGATACATTGTTGCATCCACTTCTTAGTATTTTGTTTAAAATTTTGCATCAATATTCTTAAAGGATATTGATCTATAGTTTTCATTCTTTGTTTTTGTTCTTTCAGATTTAAGTATCAATACCAAATTTGTGTCATTTGATAATTTAGTAGAGTCCCTTCTTCAGGTAGTTTTATGAAGAGTTTATATAATATTGGATTTAATTGTACTATAAATGTTTGGTAGAATTCACTTGTGAATCCATCTGTCCACATAGCTTTATTATTAGAGAACTGATTGATGGCATATTCAATATATTTTTCTGAGATGGAATTGTGTAAATATTCTATTTTCTCTTCTGGGCAACATATTTCTTTAAATACTCATCTAGAGGGTAATGAAGCCAAGATGATGGACTAGTAGCAGCAAAAGCCTAAACCTCTATGACTGTCCTTCCAAAACCATCTTTAAAAAGCACTTCAAAATTACAGAAATCAAAGCCCAACCCCAAGAAAAAGTCAGGGTTGTCTCCATCTGAATTCAACTTGAAAGTTGGAAGAGAGAGTTGATTTTGATAAGAAAAGATTAGAAAGAGAAGAAATTAAAAATTCCCAGTTAAAGACTAAATTTGAAATCCTAAAAATCAAAGGAGAAATTAATAAAACTGAAAGTAATAGAATTATTGAATTAATAAATAAGATTAGAAGCTGCTTCTATGAAAGAAAAATAAAATAGCATATTTGTTTACTTGATTAAAAAAAGAAAGAAAATTCCCAGTATTAAAAGTAAAAAGGATAATTTCACCTCTAATGAAGAGGAAATTTAAGGCAAATATTAGGAGCTATTTCACCCAATTATGTGACAATAAATTTGGCAATACAGGTGAAATGGATGAATATTTACCAAAAAAATATTATCTAGATTAACAAAAGAGGAAATAGAATAATTAAATAATCCCACCTCAGAAAAAGAAAGTGGATTCACCCACAAAAATTCCCAGGACCAGATAGATTCACAAATCAATTCTATCAAACATTTAAGGAAATTAATCCCAATGCTGTACAAACTATTTGACAAATAAACAAAGGAGTCCTACCAAATTATTTTTATGACACAAATATGGTGCTGTTTTCTCCTGAGGGCTATGAATTTGAACTTTAAAAAAATTATGCTCTCCTCTTCAATTTCTTTCATGTTTATTCCCCTTTATTTATCATATTTTGAGAGGAGAATTTTATATATTGTATATTTCCTCTTGTAAGTCATGTAGTTTCTCTTTTAGGAATTTGGATGCTATATCACTTGGTACATTTGTGTTTAGTCCTTATATAAACATGCAATTCCTATCCTTGTCTTTTAATTATGCAGATTTTTACTTTTTCCTCTAAGATCATAATTGTGTCTTCCTGCTTTAAATGAGTTTCTTGTCGACAACATAATATGGGAATCAAGCTTTTAATTCACTCTGATACCTTTTCCATTTTGTGGGTCAGTTCATCCCATCCAACTTTAGTGTTATGATTAATAACTGTTTCCTGTTTTATTTCCCTCTATTTATCTTTCTTTTTCTCTTCTTTCAACCTTTCACTGATGACAAATGTTTTTGCTTCTCTTTACCTACTCTCAATGATGTATATTTGTTACAGAGGTTTTCCTCTTTGCTTTGCTTTCCTTTCCCTGTGCATATTTGTAATGAATTTTCTCCCTTCCCTTCCTTCCCACTTTCCCATTTTTTGTTTGCCCCTTTCCCTTCTACTTTTCCTTTCTTTTTTGTTCAGTTGGCTAGACAGAAAAAGGAGGGAAGGAAAATAAATACTAATTTTTGAAATGTTAAAATTAAATTAAAAAGACAGTTGGCTTTTGAAAAAATTCCAACCCCCAAACCTCTAAAGAACTTCACTGTCAGTCACAGAGGGCAGTGTAAATTAGGTTAATGCAAATGTATCCCTCAAAGTAGTGGCATTATTCAAATTTACACTGCTTATTGTCATTAGGATAGAGGTATTTACCATGTTTTACATAATTACAATTTTCAAATATTTCAAATTTGAACACATGACCCCTTGACTGGAATCATTATTCACACTACTCTGGGACCTAGTCTAAGTATACAAAGTATATAGGAACCTCACAGAAGGCAAAAACCTCACAAATAAAAAACAATTAACAGATAATTTAATACAAATTAACTGAGACACACAATCCTTCTTTAATCCCCCTTCTTTCCTCAGACCAGCTAGCATGAGGACAAGCAAGCTTTCATTCTTGTAACTCAGGGTTTAGCTGTGGGGTCCCATCACAGCAATGATTTTTCACTAAACCCTCTACATACCACAAGAGATGACAGACACTGAATCAGGAAGGAGAAAGGTGTAAAGTGCTGAGAGACAGGCACAACTTGAGATTCTAAGAGTAGAAAGTTTGGGCCCAAAGGAAACCAAACTGTGACCATTTCTTTCCTCTAGGAAATTACTTTTTGAAAAAATGTTTATTTTAAATGAATGAATGAATAAATGGAAATGTTTATTTTTTAAAAAATTTAAATATTTTGTGATCCAATTCGTCTTCTTCCCCTCTGCCCCTCCAGTTCCCACAGAGAAGGTAGGAAAATAATTATACATGAGAAGTCATGCAAAACATTTCCTTCTTAGCTATATCACAAAAAAGCAAGAAAAATAAAGTGACAAAATAATACTTCAATTTACACTCACATTTCATTAGTTCTCTCTTGTCTGAAGTGGATGGAATTTTTCACTGAGTGCTTGGAATTACCTTGATATTTGTATTGCTCATAGCAACTAAGTCTTTCACAGTTGATTATCACTTCAAAATTGCTATTTCTGGGATTTCCTGGTTCTGTTCACTTCACTCTGCATCAGTTAAGAGGTGACATAATGCAGGGGCCACCACATCCTCAAACATCAAGAGGCTAAGATGCACCAGCAACCTGTCCACAGAGGTCTCGGAGTGTCAAAATAAGAGGAAGTAAAGATTAAGATATCTTGCAGGCAAGGGGGCAGCTGGGTGGCTCAGTGGATTGAGAGCCAGGCCTAGAGATGGGAGGCCCTAGGTTCAAATCTGGCCTCAGACACTTCCTAGCTGTGTGACCCTGGGCAAGTCACTTGACCCCCATTGCCTAGTCCTTACCACTCTTCTGTGTTGGAGCCAATACACAATATTGACTACAAGACAGAAGGTAAGGGTTTAAAAAAAAAGATATCTTGCAGGCAAGAAAAGAGAAAGATGAAAAACAAAAATATCAAGAGATAAACTTGTACTAAAACTTAGCTCAGAGGTACTTATATGGTACAGTGGGTAGATCACCACAACTAGAGTCAAGAGGACCTAAGTTTTAATCTGTCCTTAAGACAGTTCCCAGCTGTGTGATACTGGGCAAGTCACTTAATCCCATTTGCCTCGCTCTTGCTCTTAGGTTTTAGAGTTGTTACTCAGAAAGTAGGGTTTAAAAAATGAATTAAAAACCAGACATATCTCAGAATGAATAAAGAGTAAAATCACAAAGAGAAACCAAAGTAGTTTAGAAAGACCATAAAGAAAATTAGTCAGTGTTATAAATACAGGAAACTAGGATGTGCGGTGATTAGAATATTTGGCCTGAAGTCAGGAAGACTCATTTTGCTGTGTTCATATAAGACTTCAGACACTTACTATCTGAGTGACCCTGGGCAAGTCAAATAGTTCTGCCTCAGATCCTCATTTGTAAAATGAGTTGGAGAAAGAAATGGGAAAGTACTTCAATATCTCTGCCAAGAATACCCAAAATTGGTTCATGAAGAATCAGAAATCAGTGTAAATGATTAAATAATAATACCCAATGAAAAATAAACTACTTCCATTCCACATATGATAGTGAGAAAAACTGGCATGAATCTAGTTCCTTAAGGTTACATGACACACATTATCTCATTTGAACCTCATGACAATCCTCTGAAGTAAACTTTCTAGTTTGTATTATTCCCCATTTTATAGTTAAGATAAGTGAGGCTGAGGGAGATTAAATAATCTGCTCAGGATTAAACAAATAAACATATGTCTAAAAAATGTCCATTTCCAAGTCTTACTCTAAGATCAGCACTGCATACCACATGACTCATCTGCCACATTAATAGTGGTCAGATCCATGAATATAATTGTTTCTTCCATTCCAGAAACTGGACATTCTACTATGGCTAAATCTATCCACCCATTCTTTAAGAAAATGTTTCAATTCTATTCTCCAATCTCTAAAATTCTGATTCTAACTCTCACTTCTGGTTGATGATCTCCAATTATCTTTCATTTTCTGGATTATTCGTAAATCTGTATGTATATACACCCTTTGCCACAGAACATCCTTCTTAGTCTTGAAGGGCAGAAAGAATTTGCCAAATGGTAATATAATTTTAATTATATAAGTTACTTACACATTCTACTATTATATACTATTATAAGTAACTTAAAGTTACTTGAACTCTCTACTATTAAATTTCATTATAATATACAACTTTTATAATATGATCTAATCTATGAATTCCCTGTATTCAACTCAAACAATGAGGCCTTCCACCAAACTACCTGTCTCCTAGTGTCCCGTACAGGTAACCAAAGTAGCAAAAAGAAGGGATCCATCTAAACAGATATTGCCACCTTAAGACTAAACCCTGGGGAAGCTGAAGATTTTAGCCCATAGTCAATTTAACTATCTTCCTATTTCCTTTGGTCATTATTAATGTCATAATTCTCAATATATGAAAGACTAAGAGGAGATTCTCTAAGAGGAGAGAATTCATGGTTTCATTCTACCTGACCTAGTAAAATACTAGAGAAAATCAATGAAGAGCAGAGTGCAGTCTTACATTCTATATAGCTTTCTCTCTAGTTGTATGATTATAAGACAGTCTACAGAAAATCATCTGCAAAAGAGTTAGATGAAGTTGGATATATTTACAAAATTCAGTGATGTTGTTTTTATGATAAATATTGGCCTAAAGTTAAAAATATAAACAAATTTTCAGGGTATAAGGAGCTTAGTAGCAAGATTTTACAGATACAAAGCTTTTGGCATATTGAGGTCTTTAAAGTACTTTCTACTTTGGACAATCTAGATGGTATAGAGATTCAATTGATATCATGACATAGGTTAATATGGGCAAAGCAGATGGACCTGAATGCACATGGGGAACTGTTAAATATTTTATTTGTTGTTAAGAATTCTAGAAGCACCCAATAGTTTCTCATTTTGATTTGACAAGGTGACATTGCAACATTAGAGGCTTACCGAAATGATGCTGATGTCATTTTTGGTTACCTTTCATGATGAAATATTGCTTCCTGGAAAATATTCAAGGTGATGTTGGTGTGGTTCTGAGGCCTGAGTACACACGCACACATGCAGACACGCATGTTTATATGTGTATATACATCTACTCATCTATGTATATGTGTATATTTGTCCCTTAGAAATTTTTATTTTTAAACATGTTGTTATAATTTTAATAATTATTTTATGATATTTTGTGATTCATATTTTACCATTATTCTCTATCTCTCTTTCTGAGATAGCAGATAATGTGATATAGGTTATATGTGTGTTATCATGCAATCCATAGTCCCTTGTTTGTCATGTTGTGAAAAAGGACACATATTGCTTACATAAGGAAAAAAAAACTCATGAAGGAGATAAAGTGAAAAATGATTTCCTCTGATATGTATTTAGACTCTACCAATTATTTCTATATAGATTGCTTTTTTGGATCAAGACACATATTTTAATACCCAAACTTATCTGTTATATTGTATTAAAATATTCAAATAATTGGTGTCATATGGCAGAATTTTAAAGAATATACATGGGTGACCTTCTTCCCTGAGATGATTTGGCATGGAATACTTTGATTAAATATAATGATAATAGTAAAAATTATGAGGCTCACAGACATGATAAATATACATAGAACACAATGGAATCTACCATTTATGAAGTTCTTTTTAACTGTTCAAGCCACTTTCATATCTGTTATTCCATTTCATCCTGAAAAGTCAGTTATGATTATAATGTTTTGATAGGCAAGGAAACTTAACTTGTCAAAATTCAAACAATCTGGTGATTTTAGAGGGACCTTCAGCAAAACATGTGTTAACTCAGTTTTGGAGAGGACTGCCTAAAAAAGCTTCTACTAAGGACACAAGGACTTGGGGGGTCTCCTGAATTGACATACAGTCACAGGGATGTACAGAGATATTAATAGATGCTTTAGAATATGAAACTTTTTGAAATACATAGCAGGTTTCCAACTACAAGTATAATTCTAATAACTTAAATATCAACAGCCCTATGAGCACACACTCATAGGCCTTTCTCTTATAACAAAAGTTAAAATAATCTATCAATATTTTAGACATAAAGAATGAAAATAGAGGCAAAGATGAAATCAACTCCCTGAACATTTAATAAGTAGAAATAGAAAGCTTCAGAAAGCCCATGAAAAATGACAGCTAGTTAAAAAAATAAAGTTTGATTAAAAATGTATGAACCAAAAGTAGGCCTGGCAAGACCAATAACAAAATAATTGAAAAGTTCCTGTTAAAATAATCAGTAATTACTTCTGGGTTAAGATGGAGGCAGAGTAAAAAGCAGGTGCTTAACCTCCCCTAACCCACACATATAGGACTCCTCAAAGGACATAAAAACAAATCTAGACAAATGAAGGGACCCCACAATAGGGTGCAGCATTGAAGGTACATGGGATCGAGGCATTTCCATGCTATAAGGGGGTGAAATAGCTCTCACTAAAATGCGAATAGAGCAACCCCCTCCTCCCCACACCACCTACAGGACTAAAGCCAGCCCAAAAGAGTGAGAGCAAGTTTGGGGCATCCATTAAGTCCTTGGCAGCTACCTGGGACCACCAGGAACTGCTCCTGAGAGCAGCAAGACTTAAGACCCTAAGAGACTAAATAACCAGACTTTGAACATAGACCTTAAGCACAGGCATGGATGCAGGTGCGGATGCAGACCCTGAGTCCAGGTGCGGACCTTGTGTGGGGACCCAGTGCAGAGGGGTGCATGACTTGGGAAGCAGAGCCCTGAGACTGTTAAAGGAGTTTCAGGCAGAGGAACAAGAAAAGGGACCACCAGTAGGCTTGACCCTGAGAACAACTAGACCTGAGATGTCAGGAGTCTAAAGAGCGCAGACAGACCCTGGGTGTGAGGATAAACCTGAGAGGGTACTCAGCTAACAATAACAAGGCAGTCACAAGAACCCCAAAAGAGAAAGATCAAGAAGAAATCTTTAACAGGCAACAACATTTACACAGAAAAAATCCAGACAACAGAGCAAACAGCAGAGGAGAACAAACAAGTAATCATCTCCAAACCTTCCCAAAAAATGAAAATTGGTCACAAGCTCTTGAAGAGTTCAAATCTGAGATCAAGAAAAATATGGAAGAGATTTGGGGAGAGAAGTGGGAAATAGCTCAAAAGGAAATAAACAGGTTAAAAGACAGAAACTCCCATTTGGAAACCAAAATTAAATAGCTGGAAAACAGGACAGACCAAACCAAAAAGGAAAATCATAAGATTATCACAGAAAACCAGTCTCTAAAGACCAGAATTGGGCAAATAAAAGTCAATGATCTCTTAAGACAGCAAGAACAAATAAAGCAAAGTCAAAAGAGTGATAAAATAGAATGAAATATGAAATATCTCACTGAGAAATTGACAGATCAAGAAAACAGATCTACAATTTGAGAATCATTGGTCTTCCTGAAAAAGCAGAAATTAATAGAAATTTGGACTCCATATTAAAGAAATTATTCTGCAAAACTGTCCTGAAGTTCCACAACAAGAGGGCAATATAAACACTGAAAGGATCCATAGATCACCCTCTACTGTAGACCCTGAAAAGTCAACACCCAGGAATATAACAGCCAAATTCAAGAGCTTTCAAGTAAAAGAAAAAATCTTACAAGAAACCAGAAAGAGACAATTCAGATATCAAGGAGCACCAATCAGGATCACACAGGATCTGGCAGCCTCCACACTAAAAGACCACAAGGCTTGGGATATGATATTAAGAAAAGCAAGAGAACTGGGTCTACTACCAAGGATCACCTACCCATCAAAACTAACTATATACTACCAGGGGAAAGTATGGGCATTCAACAAGATAGAAGATTTCCAAGTATTTGCACAGAAAAGACCAGCACTAAATGGAAAGTTCGATATCCAACCACAAAAACCAAGAGAAACATGAAAAGGTAAATTAGAAACAGAGGTGAAAGAAGGAAAACTCTTATTTTTAAATTTGCCTCTTTAAGGGCTTCAGTAAGATCTAATAATTTGTATCCTATATGGAGAAATGTTATGTGTAATTCTCAGTATTGAACTCTATTCACTATTATAGTATCCACTATTATTGTAATTAGAACAATTATTCACAGGGAGTTGTTGGAGTACTAAATAGTCTAAGATGATATGGGGGTGGGTGGGAAAGATGGGGTTGAATAATAGATGGCACCAAGAGAAACTTAAATGAGTAAGAAAAATAGGATATTCCATTACACACAAAGAGGGCAAGGGAAGGGGAGGGGACAAATATTATTATAAGAAGGAGAGGAAGAGAGCATTAAGAGATCATATTTAAACCTTACTCTCAGCAGAATTAACTCTGAGAGGGAAGAGTAGCTATATCCATAGGGATAGAGAGCTCTATTTAACCCTACTGAGAAAGTCAGAAGGCATAAACCAAGGAGAGCACGGGAGTGGGGTGGTCAAAAAGGGAGGGGAAAAGAAGGAGGAGGGAATTCATTAGGCCTTAAAAATAAAAATAGGGGAATAATAAGGGAGGGAGTAGAAAGGGAAGTAAATCAAGGGAGGGGACAATAGTTACTGGCTTAAAGCAAACCACTGGTTTAAAAGGAAATAGTGTAAAAAGAAGGAGTAGAACTAGGGGAGGATAACAAAATGTTGGGGAATACACAATAATAATTATAACTCTGAATGTGAATGGGATGAACTTGCCCATAAAATGGAAGCAAATAGCAGAGTGGATTAGAAACCAAAATCCTACCATATGTTGTCTACAAGAAACACATATGAGGAAGGTGGACATACACAGATTTAAGGTAAAGGGCTTGAGCAAAATCTTTTGGGCTTCAAATGAGAAAAAGAAGGCAGGAGTGGAGATCATGATTTCTGACAAAGCCAAAGTAAATATACATATGATTAAAAAAAAAGACAGGGAAGGTCATTACATCCTGATAAAAGGCAGTATAGGCAATGAGGAAATAACAGTGTTCAATATGTATGCACCAAATTGCATAGCATCCAAATTCATAAAGGAGAAACTGGTGGAGCACAAGAAGAAAATAGATAGTAAAACCTAACTAGTGGGAGATGGAAATATTCCTCTTTCAGATCTAGATAAATCAAACCAAAAATAAATAAGAAAGAGGTAAGAGAGGTGACTGAAGTCCTAGAAAAATTAGATTTAATTGATATGTGGAGAAAAATAAAAAGGGACAAAAAGGAATACACCTTCTTTCAGCTGCTCATGGTACATTCACAAAGTTTGACCATGTAATAGGGCATAGAAACATTGTAAACAAATGCAAAAGAGCAGATATAATAAATGTAACCTTCTCAGATCATAATGCAATAAAAATAATAATTAGTAGGGGCACCTGGACAGGCAAATCAAAAACTAATTGGAAATTAAATAATATGATTCTCCAAAACCAGTTAGTTAAAGAAGAAATCATAGAAACAATCAACAACTTCATTGAAGAGAATGACAATGATGAGACATCCTACCAAACTCTGTGGGATGCAGCTAAGGCAGTCCTCAGGGGGAAATTTATATACTTGAGTGCATATATTAACAAATTAAGGAGGGCAGAGATTAATGAATTGGGCATGCAATTTAAAAAAAATTAGAAAGTGAACAAATTAAAAATCCCCATATGAAAACTAAATTAGAAATACTAAAAATCAAGAGAGAAATTAATAAAATCGAAAGTAAAAGAACTATTGAATTAATAAATAAGTGTAGAAGCTGATATTTTGAAAAACATATAAAATAGACAAAGTACTGTTCAATCTAATAAAAAAGGAAAGAAGAAAACCAAATTAAATTCAAAGATGAAATCTAATGAAGAAGAAACTAAGGAAATCATTAAAAACTATTTCGCCCAATTACATGGCAATAAATATATCAATCTAGGTGATATGGATTAATATTTACAAAAATATAAATTGCCTAGATTAACAGCAGAAGAAATAGAATAATTAAATAATCACCTATCAGAAAAAGAAATTGAACAAGCCATCAAATAACTCCTTAAGAAAAAATCTCTAGGGCCTGACGGATTAACAAGTGAATTCTATGAAACATTCAAAGAACAACTAATTACAATACTATAGAAATTATTTGATATAATAAGCAAAGGAGTCCTACAAAATTCTTTTCATGACACAAATATAGCACTGATTCCAAAGCCATTTAGATCAAAAACAGAGAAAGAAAACTACAGACCAATCTCTTTAATAAACATAGATACAAAAACCTTAAATAGAATACTAGCCAGAAGACTCCATCAAGTGATCATGAAGGTTATTCATTATTATCAGGTGGGTTTTATACCAGGAATGCAAAGATGGTTCAACATCAGGAAAACCATCTACAGAATTGACCATATCAACAAGGCAACAAAGAAAAACCACATGACTCAAAAGATGATGAAAAAGCCTTTGATAAAATACAACACCCATTCCTATTGAAAACAATAGAAAGTACAGGAATAGAAGGGCCTTTCCTAAAAATAATAAACAGTATATATCTAAAACCATCAACAAGTATCATATGCATTGGGGATAAATTAGAAGCCTTCCCAATAAGATCAGGTGTGAAACAAGGATGCCCATTATCACCTCTATTATTTAACATTGTACTAGAAACACTACCAGTAGCAATTAGAGAAAAAAAAGAAATTGAAGGTATTAAAATAGGCAATGAGAAGACTAAGCTATCATTCTTTGCAGATGATATGATGGTCTACTTAAAAAATCCTAGAGAATCAACTAAGAGGCTGGTAGAAATAATCAACAACTTTAGCAAAGTGGCAGGATACAAAATAAATGCACATAAATTATCAGCATTTCTATATATTTCCAACACATCACAGAAACAAGACGTAGAATGAGAAATACCATTTAAAATCACCCTAGACAAAATGAAATACTTAGGAATCTATCTACCAAAACAAACACAGGGATTATACGAACACAACTACAAAACACTTTCCAAACAATTAAAACTAGATCTAAACAATTGGAAAAACATTGGTTGCTCATTGGTAGAACGAGCTAACATAATAAAAATGACCATTCTACCCAACTTAATTTACTGATTTAGTAACATACCTATCAAACTACCAAAAAACTTCTTTACCAAATTAGAAAAAACTATGACAAAGTTCATTTGGAAGAAGAAAAGATCAAGAATATTAAGGGAAATAATGAAAAAAAAAAGTGAAGAAAGGTGGCCTAGCAGTACCAGTTATTAAACTTTACTATAAAGCAGCAGTCATCAAAATGATAAGAGACAGAAGGAAGGATCAGTGGAATAGATTTGGGGTAAGTGACATCAGCAAGATAGTGTATGATAAACCCAAAGAGCCCAACTTTGGGTACAAAAATCCACTATTTGACAAAAACTGCTGGGAAATTTGGAAAACAATATGGGAGGGATTAGGTTTAGATCAACATCTCACACCCTACACCAAGATAAATTCAGAATGGATGAATGACTTGAATATAAAAAGGGAAACTATAAATAAATTAAGTGAACACAGAATAGTATACTTGTCAGATCTCTGGGAAAGGAAAGATTTTACAACCAATCAAGAGTTAGAGAAAATTACAAAATATAAATAAATGATTTTGATCATATGAAAGTAAAAAGCTTTTGTACAAGCAAAAACAATGCAACCAAAATCAGAAGGGAAACAACAAATTGGGAAAAAATCTTTGTAACGAAAATCTCTGACAGGGGTCTAATTACTCAAATATTCAAGGAATTAAATCAATTGTATGAATAATCAAGCCATTCCCTAATTGAAAAATGGGCAAGGGACATGAAAAGGCAATTTTCAGATAAAGAGATCAAAACTATCAATAAGCACATGAGAAAGTGTTCTAAATCTCTAATAATTAGAGAAATACAAATCTAAACAATGCTTAGGTACCACCGCACACCTAGGTGATTGGCTAAAATTACAGTAGGGGAGAGTAATGAATGTTGGAGGGGATGTGGCCAAATTGGGACATTAATGCATTGCTGGTGGAGTTGTGAACTGATCCAACTATTCTGGATGGTAATTAGGAACTGTGCTCAAAGGGCTATAAAAGATTGACTACCCTTTGATCCAGCCTTACCATTGTTGGGTTTGTACACCAAAGAGATCATAGATAAACAGACTTGTACAAAAATATTTATAGCTGAGCTTTCTGTTGTGGCAAAATACTGGAAAAGGAGGGTATGTACTTCAATTGGGGAATGGCTGAACAAATTGTGGTATATGCTGGTGATGGAATACTATTGTGCTAAAAGGAATAATAAACTAGAGGAATTCCATGTGAATTGGAAAGACCTCCAGGAATTGATGCAGAGTGAAAGGAGCAGAGCCAGAAGAACATTGTACACAGAGACCAATACACTGTGATAAAATAGAATGTAATGGACTTCTATACTAGCAACAATGCAATGACACAGGAGAATTCTGAGGGATTTATGTAAAAGAATGCTACCCACATTCAGAGGAAAAACTACAGGTGTGGAAATACATAAGAAAAACAACTGCTTGAACACATGGGTTGAGGAGGACATGATTGGGGATGTAGAGTCTAAACTACCACACCAATGCCACTATCAACAATTTGGAAATAGGTCTTGATCAATGACACATGTTAAAACCTGTGGAAATGTGTGGTGGCTATGGGGGAGTGGGGATGTCAGGGGGTCAAGGGGAAAATAAGAACATGAATCATGTAACCATGATAACTTTTCTAAAAAATAAAAATATTAAAAAAATAAAATAATCAGTAATAAATTTGTTCATTTAAAGTTATTACTGAATTCCTTATGTAGAATAAATATAGTCTAACTCAATTTCCCTTGTAGGATCAATAAAGTATTTTTAGAGAAACAAGGGGGCTCAGTGGATCTAATGCCATGTCTAGAGATGTAAAATCCTAGAATTAAATTTGACCTCAGATACTTCCTAGCTATATGACCCTGGGTAAGTTGCTTAATCCTAATGCCTAGCCCTTACCACTCTTCTATTTTTTTTTTGATTAATTTTTTATTTTTAGAAAAATTTTCCATGGTTACATAATTCATGTTTTTACTTTATCCTTCAAACTCTCAAACTCCTCCCCCCCCATTGCTAATTTACATTTTCACTGGTTTTAACATGTATGGTCAGTCAAGACATATTTACATATTATTGATAGTTACATTCTTGTGGTCCTTTCAAGTCTACATCCCCAATCATGTCCTCATCAACCCAAGGTATTTCAGGGAAGATGGCAACTTAGAGGGAGCGAATCCTAAAACCTCCACACCCTTACACCCCGAGATAGAAATCAATGAGCTTTGAGAAGAAAGAGGACCAAATCTAATAATGGGACAGAGCAGGGGGAACCCTACTGTAGCATAACTAAAGAAGTAAGCCAAGAAAAAGGCTTCAATTCTTGAACTGCTAGGTCTGAGGGTATAGAAGGGGAATCCCAGGATCCCAGGACACCTCCCCCACGTGCTGTGCTGAGTCTCCAGCAGCCCGGGAAATCTCAGGGCTGGTGGGTGCAATGGTCAGGAGAGAGGGACTTGCTGGCACCAGACTCAGGGATTTAAACACAGGCACTGGAGGGATGACTGGAGGAGAAAACCAGAGAGACACAGCAAAAACACCCAGAAGATGGTGGCTTAGAGAGAGCCAAACCCCAGACTGCAGACAGTTTGTCTTCCTCATAACAAGATAGAGAACACAGGGCTTCAAGAGGAAAGAAAAACAGATGAATCTCAGTGGATAGCGTGGGGCGGGACCTCACTGCTGGAGAGCTCAGTTTAGCTAAAACACTCCTTCTTGTCCCCCCAAGGGTTTTTTTGGGTTTTTTGTTTCTTTGTTTTTCCCTCCCCTGGAAGTTTTAGCCTCAGGGCAGAGTAAGGAGTAAGATTAATCCAATCAATATAAGGTTAATCCCAACAATTGGACAGAAAAGAAGTCTTTAGAGAGTAGAGAAAGTAACTTCAAACCTTCATTGAAAGCTGGGGGAAGGTCTTTCATCAAAGATCATTAAATACATCTGCTCTAACTAGCAGAACAAGGAAGGAAAAAATGTGAGTAAGCAACAGAAAAAGAGAAAAGAAATGACAATTGACAGCTTCTTTCAAGGAAGTGAAAAGAGAGCAAATGAAATAGAAATAGAAGAAGAGGAAGTAGTTTCAGTGAACTGGACACAGGCTTTGGAAGATCTCAAAATTCAATTGAGTCAAGAATTTAAAATTCAATTAACCACTCTTCTATCTTGAGACCAATGCATTGTATGGATTCGAAGATGGAAGGCATGGGTTTAAAAAATGCTAAATATTCTTTCAGTTGAAAAACATAAAAGAAAGAAATTAGAAAGCTTCGGAAACAGAAAGCAGGTAACATGTAACTCTTGCCTAACTTCATTTGGAACTTTGGCATTTTGATGTAGTTGAAATGTGCCAAATTCATTATTTTTTTTTAATTCTCCAAAAGATCTCTGATCTTCTAGATCAATGATTCCCAAAGAGGGTACTGCCACCCCCCTTGTGGGTGCTGCAGTAATCCAGAGGAGCGGTGATGGCCACAGGTACATTTATCTTTCCTATTAATTGCTACTAAAATTTAAAAAAAATAATTTCCAGGGGGCTAAGTAATATTCTTTCTGAAAAGGGGGCGGTAGGCCAAAAAAGTTTGGGAACCACTGTTCTAGATGTAGCAGGCATCTAGGCTACAGCATGGAAGATTTTAGTTCTATCTTCCTCTATCATCCTATATGATTCTTGTAACTACCTTTCTGCAAACTCTACTTAGAAGTTTCAAAAAACTTGCAGTTTTTCCTCTATTTTAAAAATAGTTTCAAAATACTAGTGATCTAATTGCACTGTCCATCATCCTTTATTTTGGTTACATTACTGGCCCAATTTCATTTTTCAGTCATATATAATACTCATTATGATGTCATTTATACTGGTATTCATGTAGAAGCAGTTATTGCTAGGCTTGTTCCACAGTAGAATGATGTCCAGTATTTTTATGGAAGACACTGCCAAATATCCTGTTCTCACTTCAACCATCTTCAAATCACTCCAAGTAGCCAAGTCAGAGGAGTATGGAATGCCTTGAGCTATCTCAAACACATCTCCAAACTACTGAAAAAAAACCTTGAAAAACAGAAACATTTCAGCGATCCTCTTCATCTTTTATACCCCCTTCCCACAAGAAGCTTGAACTGTTCTATTTTTGTGCTGGATTCTGATAGGAGAACTTTTTATTCATCTTGTTCACAAATAGGCCTCCAAGTTACTTCAAGGTCATTTCCACAACTCTGCTATTGGGCTAAAATTCCCTCCCCCAACTTTTTCTTGCTCCACTTTGTGTCTTCCCACATTAGAATATAAGATTCTTAGTAAATGAACTATACTGTGAAGTTGTATTTATATTCCTACATCTTAACATACTACCTGGCACATCATATATGTTTAATAAATGTATTACAAATCAGTCAGTCAACTAGCATTTATTAAACTTTTAATATGTGTTGGCCAATGTGTTATTCACCAAAAAAATGAGGGAGAAATCCCTGATGTCAAGAAACTTACATCCCAGTGAACTAGACAATATGCAAATAACCATGTACAAACAAGATATGTCTACAGAATAAATTGAGAAAATCTCAGAGGGAAATCTTTAAGACCAAGGAAAAATAAGAAAAGTTTCTTTTAAAATGTAAGACTTCTATTGAGCTTTTAATGAACTTGGGGAAAGTGGGAGGTATAGACAAGGAGGGAGAGAATTTCAGGAATAAGGGACAATGAAAACACTGAGATTCAGAAGATGGAATGGGGGGTAGAGTCAAGATAGTGGCTTAGTAGCAATGAAAGCCAAAACCACTCTGACTATCTTCCAAACAAATCTTTAAAAAGCTTCTTAAAAGGGGGCAGCTGGGTAGCTCAGTGGATTGAGAGCCAGGTCTAGAGACGGGAGGTCCTAGGTTCAAATCCGGCCTCAGACACTTCCCAGCTGTGTGACCCTGGGCAAGTCACTTGACCCCCATTGCCTACCCTTACCACTCTTCCACCTATAAGTCAATACACAGAAGTTAAGGGTTTAAAAAAATTAAAAAAAAAAAGCTTCTTAAAATGATAAGAATAAAGAACCAATAGCAAGGTGGAATAAGGGAGCTATTCCACTGAACACAACTTGAAAGGTAGGCAAAGAGAGTTAATTTTGACAAGACGGGGGGAACCAGAAGCAAAATTGCACAAAATGGATCACTGGGTGACCACTCCCCACCTATTGTTCTTGGTCAATTTTCATGGGATGAGGGGCAATGAGAAGCAAAACTGCATACCGAGGAGTGATGGCCAATTAAACCACTCCCCCCTCCCCAACATTTACCATAATAGGTTGCACAAACTGTGTACTAAATTCTGTGAATGAGCTTAGGCTAAAACCTCAGACCCATTGTTTGAAGTTCCAGGCCATGCTAACGATCAAAAGTCCATCTGGCTGGTGATCTTGAGCCTTAGCATCTGCTTGCATTGAAGACTTAGTCCTAAGGCACATTAGCTCACACTGCCCTTTAAAAACAGAATTGAGAGACTGGAAAAAGATGCAAAAAAATCCAGTGAAGGAAAAAAACTGCCATGAAAAGAATGGACCAAATTGAAAATGAGGGGAAAAAGTCATGGAAAAAATTCAGTATTTAAAAATTATAATTGGGAAAATAAAAGCTAATGACTTCACAAGACATCAAGAAAATAAAAAAAATCAAATGAATGAAACAATAGAAGAAAATATGAAATATTTTATCGAAAAACACAAACAAAAACAACTAATCTGGAAAAGAGATCCAGGAGAGACAATATAACAATTATTGGACTACCTGAAAATCATGACCAAAAAAAAAAAAAGCCTGGACATCATACAATAGGAAATTATTCAAGAAAACTGTCTTGATATTCTTTAATAAGAGGATAAAATAGACATTTAAGGAATCTGCAGTTCACCTCCTACAATAAATGCCCAAGTGACAACTTCCAAGAATCTTCAAGAACTAAGTTCAAGAGCTACCAGGCCATGGAGAAAATACTGCAAGCAATGAGAAAGAAAGAATACATATAACATCCCAATCATAATTACACAGGATCTGGCAGCTTCCACATTGAAGGAACAGAAGGCTTGGAATATAATATTCCAGAAGGCAAGGGAACTGGGTTTACAACCAAGAATCACCTACCCATCAAAAGTGACTATTTACTTTCAGGGGAAAGAATGATCATTTAATAAAATAGAAGATTTCCAAGCATTCATGAAGAAAAGACCAGACGTAAACAGAAAATCTGATATCCAAATACAAAATTCAAAAGGAGCATAAAAAGATAAATGAGAAAGAGAAAAATTTTAAGGGCTTCAATAAGGTCAAATTGTTTATATTCCTATATGGAAAGGTGATACCTTTAACTCTTAAAAATGGTTATCATTATCATAATAGAAGAAGTATACATAGAGGGTGTGGTAGTAAGCTGTTTAGGATATTATAGTTAAAAACTATGGGTGAAAAAGAGGATTGTATTAAGAGAAATGGGATGAAAGAAGTAAAATGGGGTAAAGTATATCACATAAAGAGGCACAGGGGAAAGGAATAGTATTACAATGGAGGGGAGGATGAGGGTG
Organism: Gracilinanus agilis; assembly: GCF_016433145.1. Lineage (NCBI taxonomy): Eukaryota > Metazoa > Chordata > Mammalia > Didelphimorphia > Didelphidae > Gracilinanus > Gracilinanus agilis. The sequence goes on along the minus strand of NC_058130.1, from coordinate 316,808,593 downwards.
GTGACAGGTAATACATAAACCTTAATCTCATTGGAATTGGCCAATAGTGGAAAGAAAAGCCAGATTCATTGGAGTATAGAATCCTATCTTACTCTAAAGAGAAGCAGAAGGAGAGTAATATAAGGGAGGGAGAAGTTGGGGGTGATTAAAGACCTTATAGTAAGGGGGGGAATAAGAAGGAGGTAGTGGGAAGGAGAATACCCTAAGTAAGGGGAAAGGGATGATTAAAAGCAAAACTCTTGTGTGGAGGGAAATTGTGAAAGGAGAAAGGGCAGAATAAAAGAGGAAATCAAGATGGAGGGCTATACACAGATGGTACCCCAATAGCAGAGTGAATTAAAATCTATACTTTTACTATATGATGTTTATAAGAAACACATTTGAGGCAGGTATACACAAATGGAGTAAAGGTGAGACATTGGAGCAAAATCTATTGGGCTTTAACTGAGAGGAAAAAAAAATCCAGGAGTAGCAGTCATAATCTCAGATAAAGCTAAATCAAAAATAGATCTGATTAAAAGAGATAAGGAAGGTAATTACATCTTGATTAAAGGCAGATAGACAATGAAGAAATATTAGTACTTAACATGTATGCATTGAACAGTATGGTTTCCAGATTTTTAAAGGAGAAACAACAGGAGTTTAAGGAAGAAATAGATAGTAGAACTATAGTAAGGGGGAACTTCAACCTTCCTCTATTAGAACTAGATTAATCTAACCAAAAATAAATAAGAAAGATGTGAAGGAAGAGAATGAAAATTTAGAAAAATTAGATTTAATAGATATTATTATTATTAAATTAAATAGGGATAAAAAGGAATGTCTTCTTTTCAGTAGCACATGGCACATATACAAAGACTGCCCATGTATTAGGGCATAAGTACTTCAAAACCAACTGCAAAAAAGCAGAAATAACAAGTGCAACTTGTTCAGATTATAATAGGAATAAAAATTATAATCAAGAAGGGTTTATGTAGAGGGAAATTAAAAATTAATTGGAAACTAATTAATCCAATTCTTCAGAATTGGTGGGTCAAAGAAAAAAATCATAGAAACAATCATGGATTTAAATAAAGAGAATGGCAATGAGCAGACAACATATCAAAATTTATGGAATAAATCCACACAGAACTCAGGGGAAAATTTCTATCTCTGGATGTATATAGAAAAAAAATAGAGAAAAAGCATATCAACGAATTGAACATTCAACTAAAATAACCTATAAAAGAACAAATAAAAAAGTCCCCAGTTAAAGACTAAATTGGAAATCCTAAAAATCAAAGAAAAATTAATAAAATTGAAAGTAAAAGAACTATTTAACTAATACAGAAGACTAAGAGCTAGTTCTAATGAAAAGGCAAATAGATAGAACATTGATTAATTTGATTTAAAAAGAAAGAAGATAATAAAATTTCCAGTATCAAAAATAAAAAGGGGATTTCACTTCTACTGAGGCGGAAAGTAAGGCAAATATTAGGATTATTTCACCCAATTATACCACAATAAATCTGAAAATTCAGGTGAAATGGATCAATATTTTTACATTTTTAATTGTCTAAATTAAGAAAAGAGGAAATAGAATATTTAAATAATCCCATCTCAGAAAAAGAAATTGAGCAAGTCATCAATGAACTCCCCCCTAAAAAAATCTCCAAGGCCAGATTGATTCAGAAATAAATTCCATCAAACATTTAAAGAAGAATAAATCCCAAAAGAATACAAACTATTTTGGAAAATAAGCTAAAGAGGAATCCTATGAAATTCTTTTCATGACACAAATATGGTGCTGATACCTAAACCAGAAAGATCAAAAACAAGATAAAGAAAATTACAGACTGATCATTTTAATGATCATAGATGCAAAAATATTAAATAAAAATACAGGCAAAGAGACTACAGCAAGTTATCACATTATCACAAAGCGTATTTACTTTGACCAGGTGGGATTTATGCTAGGAATGCAAAGCTGGTTTAACATTAGAAAACCCATCAGCGTAATTGACCATATCAATAAACAAACCAACAGAAATCACATGATTATCTCAATAGATTCAGAAAAATCCTTTAACAAAATATAACACCCATTCCTATTTAAAACACTAGAAAGCATAGGAATAAAAGGGCCTTTCCTTAGAATAATAAGTAGTATTTATTTAAAAACATTAGCAAGTATCACCTACAATGGGAATGTTAGAAGCCTTCCTAATAAGATTAGGAATAAAGCAAGGATGCCCATTATCATTACTGTTATTTAATATTGTACTAGGAATGCTAGTGGTAGGAATTAGAGAAAAAAATTGAAGGAATTAAAGTACACAATAAGAAAACTAAATAACTCTTTCAGATGATAAGATGCTAATACTAAAAGAATCTTTGAAAATCAACCAAAAACTAGCAGGGATAATTAATAACTTTAGGAAAGTTGAAGATAAAAAAAATGCTCATATAAATCATCATCATTTCTATATATTTCCAACAAAAATCAGCAGCAAGAATTAGAAAGAAAATCTCCATATAAAATCACTCTAGACAATATAAAATATTTGGCAATCTATTTGTAAAGAGAAACAGGAATTATATGAATATAATTACAAAACACTTCATACAAGTAAAATTAGATCTAAAAAAAACTAGAAATAATTTGATTGTTCATGCATAGGCCAAACTAATATAATAAAATTGACAATCTTCCTAAATTAATTTACTAATTCAATGTCATACCAATTAAGCTACCAAAAAGCTATTTTATAAAACTAGAAAAATAATAACATGATTCATCTGGAAGAACAAAAAGTCAAGGATATCAAGGAAACTAATGAAAAAATGTGAAGGATGTTGATCTAGCAGTACCAGATTTTAAACTTTACTATAAAGCAGTTCAAAACAATCTGGTACAGGCTAAAAAATAGAAGGGCAGATCAATGGAATAGACAATGCATAAATGACCTCAGCAAATTAGTGTTTGATAAACCCAAAGATCCTAGCTTTTGGGATAATAACCCACTATTTGACAAAAATTGCTGGGAAAATTAGAAAACAATGTGAGGAAAAATAGTTAGGTTTAGATCATTATCTCACACCCTATACCAGTGACGGCAAACCTTTTAGAGACAGTGTTGGACCCCACCCTCACCCCAAAGCCCAGATCAAATGTCATGCTCTCCCCCATAGAGACCATTGGCCCCACAACCGTTACCCCATACAGGAGAAGGAGAAAGCACTCCCATTGGACTGCTGAGCAGAGGGGGCTGGTGATATGAAAAAGTGTCATCAGGCTTCATGGAGAGGGAGAAGGGAGCAGCTCCACCAGAGTCTCTCTGCCTTTCTCGTAAAAAATTCTGGAGTGGGTGGAGAGGGTGGCCATGTGCCCACAGAGAGCACTCTGTGTGCCATCTTTGGCACTTATGCCATAAGTTTGCCATCACTGCCCTATACCAAGATAAGGTCAAAATGAGTATATGATTTAAACATAAAGAGTAAAATTATAAGCAAATTAGGGGAACATAGAATAGTTTACCTATCAGATCTATGGAGAAAGGAAGAATTTACGACCAAATAAGAGATAGAGAACATTATAATATGTAAAATGAATAATTTTATTATACTAAATTAAAAAGGTGTTGTACAAACGAAACCAATGCAACCAAGATTAGAAGGGAACAAATTAGGGAAAAATTGTAACAAATTCATCTGATTAAGGTCTCATTTCTCAAGTATATAAAGAACTAAATCAAATTCATAAGAATTGAAGTCATTACCCAATTGATAAATGGTTAAAGGATATGAATAAGAAATTTTGAGGTTAAGAAATCAAAGCTGTCAATAATCATATGAAAAAAAATTTAAAATCTTTCTTGATTAGAGAAATGCAAATTAGAACACTCTGAGGTAGTTTACCTTACAGTAAATATGACAGTAAAGGAAAATGATGAATGTTGGAGGGAATGTGGCAAAATTAGGCTATTAATACATTGCTGGTGGAGTTGTGAACTGATGCAACCATTCTGGAGGACAATTTGGAGTTATACACAAAGGGATCTAAAAGAATGCATACTCAGCAATATCACTACTAGGTCTGTATTTCCAAGAGAGAAAAAATTGGGAAAGGGCCTGTTTGTACAAAAATATTTATTGCTGCACTTTTTATGGTGGAAATGAATTGGAAACTAAAGGGATGTCCCTTAGTTGGGGAATGACTGAACAAAATGTGGTATATGACGATGATTGAATGCTATTGTGATATTAGGAATGATGAACAGGACGATTTCAGAAAGAACTGGAAAGACCTCCATGTACTGACTCAGTTAAATAAGTAAAAGTAGGAGAGGATTACACATAGTAACTGAAATATTGTAGAATGATCAAATGTGATAGATTTTGCTTCTAACCCAGGACATTTCTGAGGAACTTATGAAAGAGAATTCTTTTCATTTCTAGAGAAAGAACTGTTGGAGTAAAAATATAGACGAAAACACATGATTTATCACTTGTTTATTTAGGTATGTGATTTGAGGTTTTGGTTTTATAAGATTATTTGCTTACAAAAATGAATAATATGGAAATAGGCTTTGTGTGATAATACATGTATAACCTATATTGAATTACTCGTCAGCTCTGGGGGGGGGATGGGAAAAGGGAGAGAGACAACATGAATCTTATAACTTTAGAAAACATGTTGAAATTTGCTATTAAAATAAAATAAAGATAAGATGCAAAAAAAGATGGAATGTCATGTGCTTGAGGCAAAAAACAGTCTAGTATCTTCAGATCATAGAGCTTATTAAGGAGAGTATTATATCTTATTTGAAAATTACTGACAGTAGAATTATAGGTCTTTGAAACTGTTTGGCTAGTGAGGAGAGTAAGATATTGAGATATTGAGGCTGACATATAAAAAGGAAGGAAACATTTATTAAGTACTTATGACATATCAGGAACTGTGTTAGGTACCTGACAACTATCTCATTTCATACTCACAAGTATTCTTGGAGGTAGATTCTATTACTGTCCTCATTTTTACAGTTGAGGAAACTTAGGGAGACTGAAATTTAAGTGACTTACCTAGGATTACCTGGTTAATAAGTATCTGAGACTGGATTTAAATTGAGATCTTCCTAACACTATCTATTAAATCAATAGATACCTCTGACACTAGGTTATGAGCCTAGGTGACTTGGAGGATGATAGTGCTATCAACCTAGAGAAGTTAGGAAGAGAAGAATCCTTGGGGAAAACATAATAGCTTCAATTTGAAATATGTTGAATCATAAGACATCTATTTAGCAATATTCAATAAGTATATGGAGATGTGAGGCTGGAAGTCAGCAGAGGAGTTTGGGTTGAATAAGCAATTTTGACCATCATCAGCAAAGAGATAGCAATTGAATCCATGGGAACCAATGAGATCACCAACTGAAGCAATATAGAGGAATAATAGAAAGGAGTCTAGTACAAAATCCTATAGGGTGTTTATTAGTAGTGAGTATGACCTGGAAGATTTATCTAGCAAAAGAAACTAAGAAGGAACCACTATGTAGGTATGTCACATTTGAAAATTAAGGTCAAGTGATGGTCTAAGCATGATCATTTATTAGTTAGGTTAGCAGTAACTAATAAACTGGGTGAATGTAGTCTCTCAAAAAAAAAAGGGACTCCTAGGTTGGGCTCACTAGCCCTTATATAATTGTGGGGAATACAGAATTGGGAAGGTGGAAAAGATAGTGAGATTGGTTATAGGGTAGGTATGACTCCACCATGAAGGTGGGGCCAACATTATTGATTACATCCAGAAGAATCATATGCAATCATATGGGACTAGAAACCATCCATCTCTGTCATAGAGGAATGGTTGATTGAATTATGGGAACCATCTGCATATTGAAGACCTTGTGAATAGACCTGAGTTATCACACATTGCCACCTAGAAAGATTTATTAAGTAGATAAGGCTTTCTTTAATGTAATTCTTAGAGCTAACTTAAGGATTAAAAGATAACAAAATATATTTTCATGTTTTCACAGAAACTGAAGGTATTATGTATAGATAACAGTTTTCTTCATTGATTATGACTTTGAACTCAGAACTTTCAAGAAAAGCTGAGTTCCTAAGCTCAATTGAAGCACATTATGCAGACTCAATTATAAAAATCAATTCCATTATAGGAATCAGTACAGAAGAAACTAGAGGTGATATTTATTTTAATATTTTCAGGTGGAAGGAATAACAGGAGAGAGAATAGTGTCACAAAAACTTGGGAAGAAAGTGTCAAGGAGAATAGAAAATTGACAATGTTAAAGGCTGCAGAGAGGTCAAGGAAAATAAAATTAAGAAAAAGACCATTATATTTGGCAATTAGCAACTGGACACTTTCAGTTAAATGATGAAACTGGAAACTGGACTGCAAAAAATTAAGAAGAGTGTGAGAGGAAAGGAAGTGGAGACATTTATAGATGGTTTTCTTAAAGATCTTAACTACAAAAGGGATAGGAAACATAGATCCATCAAGTGAAGTTTTTGAGCATAAGGGAGGAATCCATTTTACCAGTAATTTATTCAAAGTGCTAAAAACTCAAACCCTCAATTAGATCTGTTACCTCATCATCCAAGTATTCTCTCTAATAAAGCAGACCACAACATATCTATGAGTTTACATCCTGTGCAATGAATGTCCATGCTTCCCAAAAAGTTTGCCAAAGGGTGTCCATTTAACAGTCTGAAGGCCTTCCTTGCTTTCTCTCTATTTTATATGGATATGAGTAGTGCACTCTTAATGTCCAATTATTCTTGCTAGTATGTGACACACTATTATAAGTTCAAGAGATTAAGAGACAAAGATAAAATTTCTTCTCCTTGAGAATCTGAAATCCTATTAGGATATATCCAGTCATAAAATTATTTGTAATATGTATACAAAATAGACACAAGGACACTTGGGGAAAATCATTAATAAATTTTGAATCATCAAAGATTTCATGTAGCAAATAGGATTTTAGCTAAGCCTTGAAGAAAGCTAGAGATTTTGCAAGGCAAAGGTGATGAGGGAAGCATATTCCAGGAACAGAAATCTTCAAAGACATGGGAATTGGAATGTTGTGTGTGAGGAAGAGCAAGAAGGCCAATTTGGATAGGATATATTGTAGGAGATAATTTAAGATAGGGTTGGAAAGGGTGGTTGGAAGCAGGTTGGGAAGGATTTTAAATACCAAACAGAAGAATCTGTATTTGATCTTAGAATTTTTTTAGAAATAGAGCTTCTATTACTTGAGTAGGGAAAGTAATATGAAGTTTGTGCTTTAGGAGAATCACCTTGGCAGCTATATAGAGTATAGATTGGAGAAGAGTAAGACTTGAGTCAGAGAGAGGGATAGAAGGCTATTTCAGAAGTCCAAATAAGAGGTGATGAAAACCTGAACTAGAATAATAACTTGAGTGGAGAAGAGCACAGATGTGAGACACATTTTAGAGGTAGAATCAGGAAGAAAAAAATTATTGGTTATATCAAGTTCAGGAAAAGGATGAAAATAATAATTTTTTCAGTAATGAATTTGGATACCTAGAAGGAGGGTGGATAATAATCAGTCTGAAGGCTTCCTAGAGACAGATTTTAAGTTTATATTTTTGAGTCTTCTAGATACAGACACTCCCTCAATTCCATAGGAGATCACTGGATTATAAATTTAAAACTTGAAGAGGACATAGAGGTCAACACCCTCAATTTCCAGTTAAGGAACTAAGGCATAAATGACTGAATAATCACATAAAAAGTAAATATCAGGGGGCAGCTGGGTAGCTCAGTGGAGTGAGAGTCAGGCCTAGAGACAGGAGGTCCTAGGTTCAAACCCGGCCTCAGCCACTTCCCAGCTGTGTGACCCTGGGCAAGTCACTTGACCCCCATTGCCCACCCTTACCAATCTTCCACCTATGAGACAATACACCGAAGTACAAGGGTTTTAAAAAAAAAAACAAAAAAACAAAACAAAACAAAACAAAAAAGTAAATATCAGTGATGGAATTCAACTGTGAGTTCAGTGTTTTTACACTGTCTCATGAATATATCCCGGTAAAGGTAATAATGGAGAATCGATATTGGTGTTTTGTATCACTTTACATGTAAATTCTTAATGTAGTGAGCATATGCTAATAGTTAGTAATGATGACACTCTATATACCACCAAGGGATTGAGGCTTGGTCTAAATATCTGTAATCGCCATAGAAATTAGATCACTAATAGTTGCTACCTACCCTAATAATCTAAGATCCAATCATAGCCTACTTCATATGTATTGTAATATCTTTAGCTAAGACATCTATTGTTAGCTACACTGAAATTAATGGATTGTCAAAAATGTGGAAAATGTGTTCATTCCTTATCAAAAAAGAGAAGCAGTCATTAATTTGATTTTCCTTTTAAAACCAAAAAGTACTTTTAAAAGCCCCCTGCATGATATTTTTGTGAAACAAGTGCTCTTCAGATTGGTTAAGTAGCTGAGCCTCACTTCTTAAGTATGAATCATATAAAACTTAGGTCTCTCTTTCATCATTTTTACAAACCACTAATCCTATCTTTCTTATATTTTTTCTAAATTTAAGCATTCACACATGCACACACACATACACCCACTCACACATGCACACACACCTCCTTAAAGAGTTGTTGACATCTTTAAAATATTATCTATCGATATTTCTTGCTCAGAAAGCTTTCTATGGCTCTTTACAATTTTCCAAAAGTGCAGGTGGCCAAATCACTCCTTTTAGAAGTACGCAGATTGCTGCTCCTCAAAGCTTGTTCACTCAATGAGGCTAAATACATATCCACAAGAGATGAGACTGATACGGAGGCAGAAAAAATTCTGAAGGACCAAGCGACCAAAATAAACATGTTTTCAACTCTGCTGACATCTGGTACTTAACATGAAATGGCAATATTGAAAAATTGTGGAAAGATGCTGGTTTCAAAAGTTGGATTCAAATAATTACATATTAGTATCTACCAGTGTCATTAACATGGTAATATTGCAAAGATTGTTGGGTAGAATGTTCAATTTGACAAACAAAAATATCCTGAAAATAAGGTTTCATCATAGCACACTTTAGGCATGATTATCCTTTGTAACATAACATTTGTTTGTAACAAGGGGACTTTTTTTCAGTACTATGCTGGGTGGCACAGGACACAGTGTATGGCTGGTATCCAAATAAAAATATTCTACATTGCTCAGCTCTATGGCACTCTGTTGTGCTAAGGTTAAAATTATTGAGCTCATCTGGACTCTTTGTTCTCTTTTTCCCCTTACAAAAAGATTCCTGACTTAAGTCTATTTGAATCTCCATCTTATGCTCCTATTTTCAATCTGGTCCTTGAAGGATTCTTTTATTTAGGTTATTGTTAAGTTGTTTCAGTCATGTCTGACTCTTTGTGACCACATTTGGTGTTTTCTTGGCAAAGATACTGAAGCAGTTAGCCATTTCATTCTCCAGCTCATTTGACAGATGAGGGAACTGAGGCAAACAGTGTTAAGTGATTTGCTCATGGTCCCACAGTTGGTAAGTGTCTGAGACCAGATTTGAACTCAAGAAGATGCATTTTCTTGACTCCAGGAATGGCACTTTATCCACTGAGCTACCTACCTGCCAAGTAGGACAAATTTATTAATGAGCATCTTCCCGAATTCAAGTGAATTTATTCATATTAATCTGTTTTCTTTTTTGTTTTTGTGATTCCAATGTAGACTCAATAGAAAGAATCAATTTTTCTTCGTCTTCGTAACTTTAATAAAACAAATAAAAAACCCTTTGCTCCAGGGTTTCTGTTATGCTAAACTTCATTTTGATCAATATCAATTATCTCAATCATTATCATCATCATCTTCATAGATGCAATTTATATAGTACTTTAAGTTTTACAAAGTATTTAACATATGTGAGATTCCCATCAACCTCATTACTTAGGGAGGTAGTTACTATTATTTCCATTTTCAAAGAGAAAAACAGTGACTAGGACAGAGTAACACAGTTGGTAAGTATTTTGCACAAATGCAGATCTGTCTTCCAAGCCCAGTAAACTATCTAATTCTCCATATCACCATTGTTATTTATATTAACAGATTACCATAATTGCCACAATTTTAGAAATTTAATTCACTTTCAGGTATTGAATCTTTTTTTTTTTAACTCTTGCCTTCCTTCTTACAATTGATACTAAGTATTGATTCCAAGGCATAAAAATGGTAAAGGCTAGGCATTTAGGACTAAGTGACTTGCTCAGGGTCAGAGCTAGGAAATATCTGAGGCCAGATGTGAAATCAGGACCTTCTGTCTCTAAGCCTGGCTCTCAATCCATGGAGCCACAGAACTTCCAGTTTTGTAAAATGCTTACAATAGCCTTGTTGTTCTGGTGTGTCCAGCTGGATACACATTCATTCGCAAAAGGACTGAGACCACTTGACAAATAAAAAATAGAACTCAGGACTGATCAGGTCATATATGCATAAAATAGTCCATGATGGACATAGGGAAAATTCTCATTTAAGAATCTTATAATTCTTTTATTCGAACTAGTCACTGAATAAAGATCATAAATATGGAGGTAGAGGAGAACTTAGAGATCATGTTATCCACCTTTCTCCTATTACAGCTAAGGAATCACATTCCTGGTGAACAGAATAGACTTGCAAACAAATCCTTTAACTCTAAATTTCTTTTCACTATACTATGTATTTTCAATATCCTTTCTAGTCCATTCTCATTTATGAGAAACTTCCCTCCTGAGGCAGACATTCTTAGTCGGTGCTAATTAGATAGAGCAGTGATGGGGGAACCTTTTAGAGATGGAATGCTAGTCCCTGCCCCCCACTTCACCCCCAGACCAAGGGCCATGCCCATACTCCCTAGAGACCCCATTCTGTGCCCCTCCCCCACTTAGTGCCAACCTCACACTGCTTCCCCCCACCCCCTTACTCCACCCAGGGGAGGGAGGAAACCCTCCCATTGGACTGCTGAGCAAGGGGCAGGTGATGTAGTAAGGCTTGGGGAGAGGGAGAAGTGAGGGGCACAAGCACTCTACTCTGCTCCCCTCTAGTTATGTGAGCTATGATTCCCTTCGAACCTAACTCCTTTCCAACCCGAGTGAAGTGGAAATTGAAGGGATCTTGAAAATTTCAAAGTACACTCTCTTTAGCCACTCTTTAAGGAACCAGAAGTCATTTCAAATGCAATATTGAGAGAGAAAGAAAAAGTGGGCCAGAAAAAGGAAAAAAAGCCCCAGTTTATAGGAAAACCCTTTATTTATAGGAAAATATAATCCTTAGGTTAAATGACATCCTCCTTACATTCACCCCATCTCATTTGAACTGAAGAGGGTTTCTTCCAAAGTAACCTTTTTAGCAAATTGTCAAGGGTTGAAGTCAGGTTTTAATCTGGATGCAGGGCTAATTGCTACCCCTGACAAGCCCCTATAGTGTTTTCCAGATCTTTTAAAAAGCCCACCTTTTCTTCCTCAGGCTGGCACCCCTTTGAATACAAATTGAACAGGCTAGTAAGAAGTGAGGGGAAAAAGAATGAAAATTAAGCCCAAGTTTGCTGGTGAAAGAAACTAGGAAATGGAGCTATAGAAAAGGAAAGAGGCTACTAGCCTAGCCTCAGGTTCATAAAACTTATTCCAATATCACTAGACTACATTTTTGAAGATTTTTAAGGTACAAATTCAAAAGACACATCTCCAAATCCCCCAAATACTTTGTACAGTAAAGATACTGGTTGCTTCTGATAGTAAAGACAGAAGTTGTTTCTGTCTCACTCAGGCCAAAGGTAATGAAGAGGCCACTGCATTCTGCAATCTTGTCCAGCAAGGAATACTGTCTTGAAGAAACCTGCTTACTAACTCCTTCTTGGTAGTTCTGTGCCACCCTCTGCCTTTCAAGTTAGGAACTCTGGAAAACTCTGTGCTGCAGGGACAGGTGCATTGGGTCTTTGGGGCACTGGGTTCTTCTGCATGTCCAAAGAGAGGTTCCCACATATCCCACTTCTAGGTACTTCTCCTAGAAGAACTTAGACCACCATCATGTGTGAATTATCAGGATATCTCTTAAGTGGAAAATGAATTATTATTATCATTTTATAAATGACAAATCTGAAAACCACAGAAACCAAACAAATTGCTAAAACCATACAGCATATAAGTGGGAAAGTGTTTTACTCAAAGGGAGATTAATAATTGCTAAAATTTAAATTTAAATGTCTATAGAGAGGAAGACAAGGCAAAAGCAGAATAGGTGAGACTTCCTAAGCCACTCCACCTTTGTAGGGAAAAACAACCAAAACATTAGACCCTTAAAACACAATTGCAGAATGCCATGTGTAGCATTGTTACTTTATTTTTGTGAATATATATATAAACCCAGGTCCATTTTTGGGCCTAATTTCCTTCCTTCCTTACTTACTGTATGTTATCTACCATTACTTGATGTGCTCTGGGTACAAGTGCTCATTGCCTTGAAAAACTATTGATAATTTTTTTGCTGCCTAGCAAATATGACCTTATAATGCTCCCGTCAATTATAACTCATTGATGTCTCCCATTTATTCTTGAAAGCAAAACAAAAAATGAACAATTCTATCTTCCTCCAAAAGAGGGAAAAATATTGAAAAATACTGCTTGTATTTTCAACATGGCAAACAGACCATTAAGGATTAATTACAGACCTTAGGGAACTTCTACTCCAATTTCCTTATTTTATGGATGCAATGGAGAAGAGAAGTCTGGGAGGAGAAGTGAATCCAGATTTTGTGGTTCTAAGTCTAACATTCTTTGCATTATATCTCATTTTTTAAACAAGAGTTACATGATGCAATATCAACCCTACATTTTCATGGCACATTAATGCAAAGCATTTTGTAGTTTTTCACAAGATACCTAAGGGCATATATAGGTGGCTTATTCTATATAAGAGATTTTTAAAATAGTATGAATTGATTTGAAGAAAGGTCATGAAGCAAGTCATTAAATAATTGATTGGAACAATTATTCTTTGCCTGAGGTAATGATATACCCTTTCTTTTCCAGATTAAGTATTTCCAAGAAATTTTCTAAAAAAGATTAAGTAAAATGCATTTTAGTGAATTGCTGTAATAATTATATATATTAATATAAATATATACACATATATAGGGGGGAGAGAGAGAGAAAGAGAGAAAGAGAAAGAAAGAGAGAAAGAGAGAGAAAGAGAGAGAAAGAGAGAGAAAGAGAGAGAGAGAGAGAGAGAGAGAGAGAGAGAGAGAGAGAGAGAGAGAGAGAGAGAGTTCTACTTATTGGCTAATTTCCCCCGTATAGTTGGAATCCAGGAAATTCAGTATCTGAAAGTCCCTCAAGGGTGGTTGCCAGCTCTATTTACAAACACTCAATTACTCAAGGTTCAAACCATTAAATGCTTTCATTTTATAAGTTAAAAGACAATAAAATATTTAATTTGATCCTTAGAGAGGGGGCAAAAAAGGCCAAATGAAATATCTTACCTGAAAGACCCACATATTTTCTATTCCTATGAGGTTCCGTAAGGAGAGATAATGGGGTTAACTACTTTATGTTGGGATTCCTCTCTTAAGATCCTTAATTTAAGTAATATTCTTATTTTCTTGGAGCAAATTCAGTCATTGCTCATCAATGAGGTTTCTTTGTTATAATATGATTCCTCCATTCTCATTTTTGAATCTGTGTATCCCTGTCTCATTCAAGGTAGGAGGGTAGACTAGTTATGGGTTTAATTTCCTTTTTTTAATATCACAGAAATTTTGATCTCCTATATTTTCAATGGGTAGTTCTCTTCTCTTTAGTCACCTTGGTTCTCTACTCCCATTTCCTTCCCAGTTCCTGAGGGGTGGGGCTGATTGTATTAATATTAGACTTGGTGAGGATATCTGATTGGCTTTTTGCCCAATCAGAGCTGCTCAGAACTCCCAAGAGCTCCAAAATTCAAGTAATCTGGCAGAGTTAACCTCCCCAGCAGCAGGAACTAACTACTTGTACTGTAGGAGCATTTCTCTATTCATTTCACTTGACACAGGTCTCCTCAGCCTACATCCTGTTAATGTCCTTCACAGGATCTACTAGATCTCACTCTGATGAAGTTTCTCATCTTTCCTTTATTATTTCTCAATCCACCCCTCCTCAGACATACACATCCCATACTTGGCTAATACTAACTACATTTTCTTCAGGGAAAATGACTTAAAGGAATATTGTACTTCATTTTTACAATATTGCAGCTCTTTCATTTTATTTTGAAATATATAACTCAAGAGAAAACAGACAACACCTTCATAAAGGTCAAAATTTGTCTTCCTTATTTGTTTTTCAGCAATTATCTAGGGAATATCAAAAATCTTGAGTTCTAGAGGAAAACCATATTTGTCTGTGGGAAAATTATATTTCAGTCTTTGGTTGTATCTATGTTAATTATCTTGCATTCATTAAGCAGGTACTTTGTGCATACCCATGTAGCATACACATTGTGCATACAATGAAAGGCAAAAATACAATCTATGCTTTCAAGGAGCTCATAGTCCAATGGAGGAGATGACATGCAAATAATTGTGTATAAATAAGATATATTTACAAGACAGATGGAAGATAATCAACAGAGGGAAGGTTTTTACATTAAGGGGAATGGGGAATGGCTTCTTATAGAGCAGGCAGAATTTTAAGGGGGATTTTAAGGAAGCTAGAGAAAATAGAAGGAAGAAAGGAAGAGGCACTTCCAGGAATTCAGGGTAGTCAATGAAAATACATAGAGTATGCATACCCTTAGTCCCAGCAATACCACTACTAAGTTGGTATCCCAAAGAGTTTAAAAATAGGAATAAAGAACCTACCTGTACCAAAATATTTATAGTGGCTCCTTTTGTGGTGGTAAAGAACTGGAAATTGAAAGGATGTCCATCAATTGGGGAATGGCTGAACAAGTTTTGATATATGTTTGTAATGGAATACTATTGTGCCATAAGAAATGACAAACAAAATGGTCACAAAACCAGCTGGAAAGACTTATATGAAGTGATGCAAAATGAAGTGAGCAGAATCAGGACAAAATTGTACATAATAACAACAATTGTGCATGGCTTAATAATTTTCACCAAGACAAGGATCCTGGACAACTCCAAGGGACTCATGATAAAAAAAAAACTATTAGGGGTCAGCTGGGTGGCTCATAGGATTGAGAGCCAGGCCCAGAGATGGGAGGTCCTGGGTTCAAATCTGTCCTCAGATACTTTCTAGCTGTGTGACCCTGGACAAGTCATTTAACCCTCATTGCCTAACCCTTACCACTCTTCTGTCTTGGAATCAATACATTGTATTGATTCCAAGACAGAACTTAAGGGTTTAAAAAACAAACAACTATCTACTGCTAGAGAAGGAACGAATCTTAAAGCAAATTAAAACATACCATTCTTTATTTCCTCCATGAATTTTTCTCTAGTGTAAGCAATATATGTCTTGTTTCACAACATGATAAACATAGAAATATGTATTATATGATAATATGTGTTCAATCTATATCATATTTCCTGCCTTCTTGGGGAGGAGGAGTGGAAAGGAGAGAGGGAATGTGGACTGCAAAATATAAGACATGTATTCTGGGAAAAAAACTTATAATAATAAAAAAGAAAATACATAGAGTGTGAGAGGAAGCATCTTATTAGGAAGATGAGAAAGGAGGCCAGTGTCACTGGATCACAAAGTACAAGAGGGTGACGAAAGTGCAAGGAGATTAGAAAGCATTAGGTTATGAAGAAATTTGAATGCCAAATAGAAAATATTATATTTGATTCTGGAGGTAATAGAGAATCATTAGAATTAAGTATATTTTACTTTACTCTTCTATTTAAACTAGTCTTCAGAATTCATATATTTATAAGGAAACTTTTATGATAAGTGGTCTTAGGAAAATTTGCTTCATTTTCATTCTGTATTATTTTTTTCTAAGTTTGTCAGAAATACTTATTAACCTAATAATTTTTGAGAGATTTGAGCACTGTGAATAATTGGAAACATCATTGTTTTACTCACAGAAATATTATATGGGCTACTATGTGCCTCAGCCATGCTGTATTGATTTAATCACAAAACACCTTCACACACAAGTGTCATTTTGTACTATAAAAAGTTGAATGTCTTTTCCCATGCTGTTTTGCAACCTTCCACCCAATCAATATTTAGTTAACGGCTTACAGAGATGATGGTAAACTCCATTCTTCACCACTATTTTACATAATGAAATATTAAATCATTTCTTGAAATATAACCAGGTTTCCATTGCCGATTTAATGTGACAAGATAGTATTTTATACCATTTTTTATTAGCAGTATAATAAATGATGAGTAATAAATTCAAATGGAGTACAGACAGAGTCAGGCTGTCAGAAGAACCAGCTGGCTTTGTCTAGTAGTTAGAGCATTGAATTGGCAGTCTAGACACATACAGCTTCTGTACCTCATTCTGCCAGCAAAAGGCCAAATTTTTTGAGAAGTACAGTAATTTGCTTTTATCTACATGACACTATAGGTATTTTGCACTTTGCCTCTCTTTTCTTCAAGACATTAAGGCTTTATGAATTCTAGAAGTTTTCTTAGGTAACAACATGGTACAGCACTGGAATTCAGCAGAGATTTGGTTTTGAAATCCTTTTCTGACACTATCTGTATAAGAGGAGGAAGTCACTTAGCCTTCCTAATCTCAGTTTCCTCATCTGTAAAATGAGGGGGGCAATAATATTTGCCTTATGTTCTAAATTACCCTGTTATGTGCATCATGCAAAATGAATGAAATTTCTTTATGAATGTGCTGTCCTCATATTTTAGCTAGTTTCTCTGTTTTCTGTTAATTTGTGGGTGAATTAGATTCTTCTCTATCTCTTGATACCTATTTTACTCAGAATAATTATCATGCAATCATTTCAGTCCTGTCTGACTCTCCATGATCTCATTTCAAGGTTTTTTCAGGCAAAGATCCTGGAGTGGTTTGTCATTTCTTTCTCTAGGTTTTTTTAAACAAATGAGGAAACTGAGGCAAATGGGCAAAGTGACTTGCCTTAGTTCACACAGTTAATAGGTATCGAAGATCAGATTTGAATTTAAGAAGCTGAGACTTCTTGCCTTCAAGCATGGTACCATATCCACTATACCAATTACCTGCCCAATTAGAATATTTGAATACAATCTACTTCCCAACACTTACTGGATACACTTGAAGTGGTATTTCCACACATTCTTCTTATTCAGGTAACTATTATATGTTTATGTGTATGTTTCTATTTTCCTCATTTTCCTCAGCTATTCACCTGTTTGGGCATTCAGAAATTTTCTTATTGTTGCAACTATATTACCCAATAAATGATAAAAATAAATAATAATAGCAATAACAATAGTGCAAATAATAAAGTTGAAACTACATCACATTTATTTCAGTGTAGATAAATAGCTGCATGCTAGAGAGGCTCTTATTTTGGTGAATTTCAGTTTCATTTTAAGTATGACACATAGGTGCCACTAAGGAAAATAAATAAAGGTGCCATCTCTGGCAAGGCTACATGGCATCACTCTGGTCTGAACTGAACAAGTATTACAATTTCTTCTGTGATCTTTATTTTGTTTTGCAAAATTCTTTATAGGAGATGCTATAGAAAAGTAGCCTGATATAGTAGAATACCTGTTCTGACCTGTGTCCAAATAATGCCTAAAACCCTAAAAATCATGTGATTATGAGTAGGTCACACAACATTCTCAATCTCAATCTCTCCAAATGTAAAGTAGGCATGCTAATGGTTCTTAACACTACTATGTATGCACTACATGGGAATAGAGTTGTGAGGAAAGAGCTTAACAAAATTTAAAGAATCATGTTTAAAAAAACTAAGTAAATATAAGTTGTTATTGTTATATTGTGTAAAGCTCATATAGGATAGGAATTTAATGAATGACTGCTAAGTAAGTCATACATCTTAGCTAGTCTTCTAAGAGATAAGTCAGCCTACTAGAACAAATAAAAAAAAACTATTATTCATTTATCTTTAGAAGCAAAATGAACAAACCACATTTCTCATAAAATTTCATTGTGAAATAATTGAAAAAATATGTTTGAACAAGTGAATATCTCATGATTAAAAATATCTCATGATTCAAAGGAAGGAGAAGGGAATCCAAAATTTAAACTCAGAAATATATTTTATACCTGATGAGATAAAACTGGAAATCACTGATGCTGCTGTTGTGCAACTGATATTAGGAAATACCTCAAGATTTCAGGAAACGCTTTAAAAATGAGTATAATTTGTCCCTATCCTTTCTCTTCAATTGGCATCTTCTCTCTGCTGTCAATTGCCCAATAGCCTTGAGCTCTCTCTCTCCCTCCTGGCTATCAAAACAGGAATGAATCTTGTATCAATCATTTACTCTTTAACTGAAATTCATTCACTGTTAGCTCTCTCAGGCCTATTTTAAGCCTTTTATCTCTAATTGTGGAATGAAAGGCTTTGTCTACTGTTAAAAGAATTTCAGGCTTGAGCAAGCAGGTAGAGGGAGATTTTTTGTGACAAAGGGGCTGGATGACTGTCAGCTATGTGGTTTGCCATTGCCCTGGAAATCCTATGCCTGTGACTGGCCCTGAAGGTCAACCTGCTGCCCGGGGTGTATGTGTGAGAGATCTGGGAAATAAGTAGAAGGTCAGAGGAGGGTGATCTCTAGTGGCTTCCTCCAGATTTCCTCTAATTCTTTTGGTAAATATAAGCCCAGCTTTACCAGTGACATCTTTTAGAAACCTACTGGTAGCTCCTTGGATTAGAAAAGTGTGTTTCTTGACTACTGCCTTCTTCTATATTTGTATAGGACCTAGATCTTTGCCTTACAGATATCTACTAAACTGGTCTTCTTTCTCTCTTTCCTCATCCTTCCTTTCTTATAGCAAAATTGTGGACCCTCATATCCACTTCCCTAACACTAGTGTCTTTGCTACTTCTCAAGTTTATCAAATGCTGAAGCTCCATTTTCATTTTTCTTTTCTTGAGTAATAAGAAAATTAATGACTGATAGAAGACTTACATACTGTGAAACATCAGTGAATCTGTAATTTCATCCCAGTGGTTGTTCCTTCCCAGAAACATGGCTTGCAATCATCTATATCCTTTTGTTCTATGTGACTCTTGTCCATGAATTCCCAGAAATCCTTGAAAGACTGTCCTACTATTGTGACAAGAGCCTCCTTCCATTTCTCTTGACATTGTATAATGCCATTGATATAAACAGACTATCCAAGAGTTCTTCTCTGTTCTTGCTACATAACTGGCTAAATGTTTTTCTTGTTTGCATATTAGTGTGTCCTATGATTTGTAGTCTTACAACATCACTGGAAGAATATCAATGTTAAAAAGATGGGCTTTTGTTTCAAGGAGAAACCTGGCCTCATTAAAAGCACTTAAACAATTTCTCAACAGAATCTAACCTACATTCCTTTCCCTTTTTAATTAAGGGACCAATTCATTGTGCATTCAAAGTGTATGTCTTAAGATATGTGTACTTAACGGATTAGCTTTATATATTGTCCATCTAACTTCCCAGGATGGTCTTGGCATCAGATATTATTCAAAGATTTTTTCCCTTTATCAAAGACTAGGCTTAACTTTTTTTTTTAATTTTAAACCCTTAACTTCTGTGTATTGACTTATAGGTGGAAGAGTGGTAAGGGTAGGCAATGGGGGTCAAGTGACTTGCCCAGGGTCACACAGCTGGGAAGTGTCTGAGGCTGGATTTGAACCTAGGACCTCCTGTCTCTAGGCCTGGCTCTCAATCCACTGAGCTACCCAGCTGCCCCGACTAGGCTTAACTTTTGATTGATTATAGATCTCATATATAAAACCATAGTATTCTGGGACTTCATACGATGAGCTCAATGTCATTTGTAAATAGATGGGAAACTACACTGTCTCTAGAGATCCTCTCCTCAATTTGGATTTTGTATTAGACATAGGATCACAAGATCATAAATATAGAGATGGAATAGACTTCTGAGATCTAATGCAATCCCTTCAATTTGAGATAAAGAAAGTGAGTCTCATAGAGGCAAAGACAAGAAGCAATCAGGCATTTATTTTACCTTGGAAAGCACTTAGCACAGTGCCTGGAATATCATAGGTTCTTGAGTGCTTTTTCCCTTTTTCCTCCCTCCCTTTATAAATATTGTGCTCATTTGATCCTCACAGAAACCAAGGGAAGCAGGTGCTTTTGTCATCTCTATTTGACAATGAGGAAACTGAGGCAGGTAGAGATTAAGTAACTTGTCTAGTGTCACACAACTAGTAAGTGTTTGAGGCCAGATTTGAATTCAGGTCTTCTTGACTCCAGCCTAGTGTTCTGTCCATAGTGCTACCTAGATGAAGGGATATATACAGTATCACACAGGTCATGAATAACAGAGACTGCTTTCAAATACAGGTCTCAACTTAATTCGGTGCTTGCCATTGTACCACATGTTCCACGATGGATGCAATAAGTTTTATTGCATTGTCTCATTTTATGTTTCATCTTATATAAAAAACCAAATGATTATCACACAAAGTTATATCTGCTTATAAATCTTTCAAGAAATCGTGTATGATTTCAACAAAGGCAAGGGAGACATCATGTTGGAGAATAATTTTGCCAATTAAAGGATCACTTTTTTTAAGATGATACTTTACAAACAATAAACCCTGTGGGATTTTATATTCTCTAAACCTTTTAATCAATTTTAAATCTGTAAAAATAAAGTGGTAGAGAAAATAAACTGTGAAGGCTTGTTTATCTCCTTGTGACTTCATTTGAATGCCCTTGTTACATATGAAATATTTTCATAAACATTTTGTAGCAAGAAAATCAATGAAAAAGTAAGTAGTTATTGGGATTCTCTCAAGCTCTTTTTTGGTGACAAAAAAAGACAGATATCTCATCATTTGATTATCTGCACTGGAAAGAAGCAGCTCAGTTTTAGAATTTTTCTATATCTTGAAGTAGTCAAACTCAGAATGAAACCAGCAGCCAATTCCTGAAGGGCTTCATCTTTATTTTAAAAAGCCACATTAGCATTATCTATGTTTTATCATATTTTTATTTATTTTGTCAAACATTTCCAAATTACATTTTTTAAACTCTTGCTTTCTATCTTAGTTAAAACTCAAGACATAAGGGCAAGGACTAGGCAAACCTATCTGAGTAATTTGCCCAGAGTCACAAAGGTAGGAAGGGTTTGAGCCCAGATTTTAAGCCAGGTCCTCCCAATTCCCTGCCTGGTGCTCTACCCAATTATATTTTAATCTACTTTGGGCAGAATTTGGAAATCTTGTAGACTGCATATTCCCCTAGTCCTGTGTATTTTGATATCTCTGTATGACGCAAATGTAGTCACAGATCATTGTCTCATCTCCCTCCAATTTCCCCAGCCCCACAAATCTCAGACATTAAAAAAAAAAAGGCCCGAGATAGTTTCCAAGTCTTTGGTATTCACTTGCATACATCAAATATTGGTCACTCAATGTTATCAGCTTTCAGCATGGACTTCCTCTTTGTATAGTTGATCTAATCTTTGTTATCTTTAGTAGCATTTCTACTTCTTTATGTAATACTTCTGAGTCTGAATCGTTCTATTCTAAATGTGGGGTTATCACAGTTAAGTTTACAATGCTAAATTAATATTTATAAAAAATCTACCAAGAGGTTTATTGATTGGCTTTTTTTCATTATCTTCTGCCACTTCTTCAGTGAAGAAGCTAAAGGGAATGAAACTACATTCTGTATTTTTATTTCTTTTATAGGTTGTGATCCCCAAAAAATAGGTAACCAGGAGAATGGTGATTAGCATCTCCATATGTAGCTAGATTGGTCCTCATAAAGAAGGCATCACCTATTGCCTGGAAGTTGCCAGATCCTATATTGTGGGAGCATGACCTTTGAGAACCTAGAGTCCTCTCCATCTCATAATAAAACATCAGAGTAGACTGTGAAGACTCTAAATTGTATATATACCATGCCCCCCCAAATCTTAGTGCAGTTGTTAAGAAAACTTAGAAAGGACTTCATATTATCAGAAAATAAAATTTCCAATCATTTGAATGAGAGATTTCATTGTAATTTTATTTCCTTAATATATTTGCCCCAGATTTTCATAATCCTTGCACTTTGAAAATTCTTCCAAATGTCTAAGCTAAACCTTGCATATGGCATCTCAGGGCTATCTCTTTATCTTTTATATACAGTTGAAAAATGTTATTGAATATTGCCTAAGCCTTTTCTAGGTTAAAGAAATTCAGTTCCCTTGATCTTTTCATTTGGAATCATTCATCAAACCTTTAAAAACAAGTTTCTTGCATTTCCCTGACTCCTCTCTATGCTCTCCATATGAGGCTTGTATTGAATGCACCCAAAGTAGATATAGTCCTTTAATAAACAGTAAAGAGCTGCTTAAGGCTGATCAGAGGATCAGGGTTACCAGAAAATTCCTAAGTAGTGTACTTCAATTTATGTTTGCTATAAACTATTGTCATTGATATATTTTTAGCTTGTCATCAGTTATGACCCTGGAGATCCATTTTCACTGTCCCCTTTCTCCTATCTACTTATCTGACTGATGATAACATTCCTGCCCCTTTGAGGACTGTGATCCAGTCTCTTGTCTTTGACTTTGTGGTTGCCATGAGCACTGCTGGTTGCCTTGAGGGCACCTGACCAGGGACTCACTAGCTCAAGGATGCCCCAGGAAGTGAAGCATTGGAGGGAATTGGTGACATGGAACTCACTAGGAAGAGTCTAGGGAACCTTAGCCTTGGGCTCCACTGGGGCCATTTACATTTTTGAGGAAACTTGATATTTAGTATCTCTCTCTGATTCTGACAGCAGCTAAATTAATTTTAACCTCTATAAAATAAATATTGCTTACTATATTAAAAGTAGTGAATGAATTCAGCACCTTGCCCATTATCTGTCACACAGTAGCAGTCTGACAAATACTTTGTTAAATTTCAATTTATGATCTTTAAAGCTTAAATGTGGGCTACCAGAGGCATAAATTGTTTGTGATTCCAGGTAGCCTCTTAGACTTTTAAAGCATGTTTACATATGTGTATGTGTATATATACATATACATATATGTGTGTGTATGTGTGTGTATGCTTGCCTGGGATGCAAATTAAACTGCACATATCAGGGAAAAAGGCTTACCTTTATAAGAATGAATAATATAGTATATTAGAATAATATCTGATTATGTATAATTGTATTAGACTTATATGGAATTATATATAATTAATAATCTAGAATAATCAATGAAGAAAATGAAATATTACAAAAAGGTAAGCAAAACAATTGCATCAATTTATACCCAAATTAATAGAATGATGTTTAAGAAGACATTAAATTTAATATTAGATAAATTTTGTTGTAATTTTGTTTTATTACAACATTTAACTAGCCACATATGTTCATTGTCCACATTTCTTTGTTCAAATAGAATGGTTGGATAGAATATGGTTATATATCCACAATTTAAAGGAGAAACTGGTGGACACCAAGTTTAAAAGAAATCATCAAGATTGCTAAAAAACTAATCATCGGTTACTGAATCATACAATCAATCATCAAGATTGAAAAAACTAAATTGATTTTGCCCTTATTTATGTAAATAGGCCCTGTTCTTAAATCCTGTTCTGATGCTTAACATATAGCACTAAGTTCTCAGAATTTAAGTACCTATATCATAAGCAAGGCCCTAGAAAGCTAGAAAGGTTCCAAATATGGGTCCAATAAAGAGACTGAAGGCCAGCTAAGTGAAATTCAAAGAGGACCATCACCATGTTATCTACCAACTGATGATTCCTTTTCCTCAGCCAGGAAGCAAAAATAATTCATGAAGACTTATTTCAAAGGTAAGGAAAAGTCCACTACTTAGAGGTTGCATGATTAAATGTTCTTTTAGAATATCGAAGAAGCAATGGAGAAGAAACATAAAAGAATTTTCCCAATGCAGTATCCATGGGTTAGGCTTTTGGGTTGTGTTTTTCCCTGTTTAGGGCATAACATTTTAAAAGGAACATCAAGGTTTGGGAGAAGCCCATGAGGAAAATAACAAATAATAAAAAGTATAGAAAAATAGATATTTTAAAATATTGTCTCCTTTGGTTTTATACTGAGAGAGAAGAAAGTTGGTTGACTCAGAATCTTGAAGGGTGATTTTCAAGAGGATGTTGACCAGCTGTTTTCTATTTCCATTAGAGAGAGAGAAGAGGAAATGGATTCAGGAAATCTGAATCCTGAAATTAATGAAATAAGTGATAGAGGTCAAGGAGAGTTTTATGAACCTAATATCTTCAAGCATTGTAAAAAAAAATAGGGAGGGGCAATGCTTTAGGTATAATCCTGACTAGAGACTAGTGGAAAGGACTAAATGATCCCGTCAATTCATTTCCCATCCCCAAGATTGTCAGTCAATGCTACAAAATAGCATTAAGCTTCTTAAAAGTCATAGAAAGTATTTTAAGTAACTAATTTGTTACTGAATTAAAGGAAGCTGATGAGTGGCTGGCAAAAGAAGGCTGTCTCCTGATGTTCTGAAAGCAAACCCAGTTAAGAGGGTCAGTACATCTCTAATTATAATGGTGCAGTTAACACCACTGTAATTAAAGCCTGTATCTGCATTTCCATTACCAACTGATGTTTTTCATGGGTTGTAACTCAGCTGTAAAGATTCAATCTGGGCTGAAAGTTGGCAGATAAGGTCTCAGGTGGGGAGGGCACAAGAGAGGGAATTTTTATTATTATTATTTATTTATTTACTTACAGTACTGTCAACCACAAAGTGTAAGCACTAGGCTCTGATGAGGCAATAATAAATAATACATGGTCTCAGAATTAGTATGCATATCAAATAATCACTCACCTGAAATGTCATAGCCATTCTGAGAGGGATCATTTTTAAGTCTTTTAGGTAAGGAATACATATCATGCAATGACTGCTTTTAAATGTAGTAAACAATGTTTGTTTTTAAAGAGCTTAATATTATATTTAGATGCTGCTAAAAACAGATCATGGAGTTCTTAAATATTTATTTCCTCAAGAAATTTAAATAGCTCCAATGAAGCTGCCAGAATTCTCTAGCACAGTGGGGTGAGCTAGGAACACGTTTAGATCATTTTTTATTCTCAGGCTCCCTTGATAGATATCTTTAATCTAAATTTCCTCAATTCTGTGGCTGTTAGTGCTATTTTCACATGGCTTATTGCGTGCTTATTAATAGAGTCATATTAAACTCATTTTGGATGGATACCTTTATCATGTACATTCTCATACTCTATACTCTGAAATGTAAAAAAGAATAAAGACTTGAAAGGAATGTATAGATTGCTTCCTCCTTACCTCTAAGTTTTTATTCAATTACTTTCAGTTCAGTTCCTCCCTACCCCCCAAAAAAAGCATATATTGTTAGACACTTGAGGAAATACACCATTTAAATGAGATAAGGTCTCAAAGCTTTGAGTCTGCTATGGAGATAATCTCCTTCATTCATTCAAATATATATATATATACATATAGTAACAAAATCAAAGGACTATGCTAACTTTTGAGAGTTTAAGTATGAAAATCAACATGGTCATTGACCTTAAGAAAGAAGTCCATAAATAAAAAGATATACAAGAGAAAAATGTGACTGGAAAGAATGTGGATAAATTATATTTTAAAAGCAAGTGATAACCAATAGACAATTCATTAGTATTTAGCAGCTGTCACAAAATCCAAAGCAGGGTTCTTCATCTTTTTTTGAGGGTGTCAATTTTTGGCATTCTGGTGGTCCATAGACTCATTTTCAAAGTAATGTTTTTTAATCAGTTTTTCATTTTTTTCAGATGTGTGTAGGAATTAAAAGTAATGTTTTAATGCATAAAATAACCTATAAGAGCATGCAAAGGAAACCAAATATATTGAAATAAAGTTATCAAAATTTTTATTTTTTAAAAGGAACATATTCAAGAACTTTGGCCTAAGAGTACTTTGGGATTAAATGCAAAATCCAATTTAATAAACGTTTTAAAATGTCTACTAAGGGTCAGACGCTATGGTATTATTTCTTCTGCCCTTGTCTTTAACTCTTATTGTTCTCTCTAATATTTTCTGAGTTGATGAAAGAGTTATATTGAGTGTTTCTGTTGTATTGAGTAACTAAAGTCTTGTAATTTTATGTAGAGCTTTAAAAATTTTTTTACTTAAATTCAACTATGTTTTCATTTTGTGGAATATACCAGTTATCAGAGGAAATGATATCAGGCAGCCTAATCAGGGTGTGACATGGAGCAAAAAAAAAACCTATTTTATTTATTTTTATTTTTACAAACTGAAAATACTAGTCTCAGAAAAAATATCAACTGGTATGATGAAAGATTTGCCATATGCTTAGACTAAAGTATCTGGAAACATCTAAAAAACATTACACTGTGGATAAAGTACTACATTGCAATGAGGAAGACTTGTATTTGAACCCTATCCCAGATGCTTACTAGCTCCATGATCCCTCAGTTAGTCACCTAGTCTCTCTGAGTCTTAGTTCTCTTATCTCTGAAAAGAGGGTATTGGACTTAAAGGTTTTAAAGTTTCTCCTATACTTCAAGTTCTTTTTGTATCCTTTAATGTTTCAGACCTCTTTTTATTTTATCTGTTTTATCTGCTAGTCAAGCAGTTCACCTCTAAATCTTTCTTTTTTTTGAGCCAAACATCACCATCGCTACTGTCATTGCTGTCTTCATCACAGTCATCACTGTCATTGCAAAATATTTTACTAATGCCTTATTTTATCTTCACAAGAACTCTAGGAAATAGGTACATTTTGAACCCCAATTTAAACAAACAAACAAATTAAAAAAACCAACAGAGACTGAAAGAGATAACATAGCTAATATGCATTTGAGGCCAGATTGGAACTCAATTTTTTCTGATTCCAGTCCACTTTTCAGCCATAAAGTTTTTTGAGCCAAGTCTCTGAGAGCACGATTGTGTAATCTGTTCTGAATATAGCCATTATTTTATTTTAAAATGCCAACTATGAATTTTGATAACTTTAAAAAAAGATATAGGGCAGGATAATATTGATTAGGGAACCACTTATCAGTTGAGTTTCTTCTGATCCACTTGATGAAATTACAGGAGTTAATGGGTTAATAAAATAACGTGCAAAGTTTTGCCAGGTTAACTCATTTGCACCTTGTAAAAAAGATTGTACCACTTTTAGGCTTTGGATTGTCCATTTGTATATAAAAGGACCAGAAAAAAATAGCTTAAGAATTGACAGAAATAAGGAAATTCATTGATCATTATTTCTAATTTTACTTTATATTCAATTCTCAGTTGATTTCAAACTCCAAAGGCAAAAAGGGGGCTGCCATTAATCAACAAGAATTTAGTAAGTATTTTCTAGTATTGTGCTGATACTGAGAGAACAAATGAAGAAATGAACATATCCCTGCCCTCAGAAAACTTACATACTACCCTAGGAGACAACATATTCATGTATAAGTATATTAAAAGTATACAAGAAATAAATAAAAATCACTTGTTTTTGGAGGAGTCAATAAAAGCTGGGGAATGGGAAAAAGGGTAGAAGGTGACTCGAGCTGAGTTTTGGAAGGAAACACAAATTCTAAGAGGCAGAATGAGGCTTAGAGTAATGTTTCTGGTGCTCATGTCCAGTGACTCTCTTCTACCTGTTCAGGATGAAAGTTTACCTAAATTACCATGATGACTAACTGCAATTTCTTTCTCTAAGGAAGCTATCAGTTCTCAGTACACTGTTTGCCACATAATAGGCACTTAGTAAATGTTTATTGATTGATAATTTCCTATCTAGTAAATGCTCAGGCAGACAACAAGCATATTAAGTGCCATGCACTCTGCTAGAGATTAGGGAAATAAATATAATGAAGACATTCCCTGTCCTCAAATAGTTTACATTCTGATGGGGGAAAAGACAAAACATTAAAGGGAGCTAAATAAAAAAAATTAAAAAAAAATAAAAGCTGGGCAGTAGAAAGAGAAAGTATCTGTCTGGAAAGCATAATAAGCAGAATCAAAACATAGTTAGGAGATGAATAAAGTATGACAGGCCAGAACCTGCCTGGCAAAAAGAAGCCCCTAAAGGAACTCACCACTGGGAGGAAAGGACCAGTATGGCAGAGGTATGTTGTAGCCATAAAGAGAAGTTCCAGGTTGAGAAGGCAGCTGAGCAATGGTGGCAAAGCCCAGAAAATCATAAGCACAGCATAGCAAGAAAGAGAATGAAGCATGGCCAGCCTGGGCCTAGACCCAAAATGAAGGTCCAGAAAAGAACTCACTTTTGGCAGAAAGAAAGCATTCTTTAATAAAACTTGAATAAAAATGAGCATCTTTAATTTTTCTGCTTCGTGTCTGTTGGTTTTAGCATAATTTCAACATGTATTCCCTTATTTGTTTAATTTGACTCTTTTAAAGTCTCTAAATCTCTTTTTAAAAATTCTGAAATATAGGGTACCACTTACCCCCATCAAATTGACTAAGGTTATGGAAAAAGGAAAATGGGGAATGCTGGAGGGGATGTGGAAAAATGGATACTCTAGTCCAACTGTTCTAGAGAATTCTAGAGAACAATTCAAAACTACCCTGAAGGGCTATGAGACTATGTGTAGCCTTTGACCCAGCACTTCTAGGTTTCTGTCTCAAAGAGATCAAATAAAAATGGAAAAGAACTCATATAAGCAAATATATTTATAGCTGCTTTTTTCTGTGGTGGCAAAGAATGGAAAAGTTAGAGTACACTCATCAGTTGGGTAATGCTTAAACAAGTAATGAAATATTATTGTGCTAAGAAATGATGAAACCCTTGGAAGATCTTTATGAACTTACACAAAGAATAGTGAGCACAACTAGAATAATAATTTGCGTAGTAACAGCAATATTTCAAGAATAATTCAACATGAAAGACTTAGCAATTCTTATTAAACATTGATCCAGATAGCTTCAAATTTCTCATGATATAGTATACTATCCACATCCTGATAAAGAACTGATGGACTCAAAATACAGACTGAAATATTTTCTCCCTTTTTTATTTTTCTTACTTTATTTTTGTGGAATATGGCTAATGAGGAATATTTTTACATCACTGAATATGTATAATGGGTATTGTATTTCTTGTATTCTCAATGAGTGGGGGAGGAGTGAGTAAGGAAGGAGAGAATGTGAAATTATGGAATTAAAAACAAATAGAAAAGAAAAATTGTGGGGATGGGTAAGACCCCATGAAATTTAAAAATAATAGCAATTTTTTTTCTATAGGATTTCTAATAAAGAACCTTTCATAGTCTTTATAAAAATGGAGTTAAACTAGTACGGGGCAATAATGTCTTTGCCCTTGGTTATCTATTCCCAAACTGATGCCCTGGATGTTCCTAAGAATATTTCAGGGATAAAAAAAACATTTTTTTTCATTAGAATACTGACATTATTTATCCTTTTATACTCTTATTTCCTAACAACTATGCAATGAAAATTTCCAAAGGTTAAATGATGTTGAATCAAAGATTTATCTGAAACATGAAGTCTAAGTTAATAATATATCATCTGCAGAATTATACTACTGCTTTATAAATGGGTGAATCTAGAGTCATTGCTGGTACTTACTGTTTTGCTTATATTCAACTGGTTTCAGTGTCAAGTAATCTTCAAAAGATATCTTTTATATAAATACTTGGACACAACTACAAATGATACTAAAATATTCAAGTGTTAAATAATTTTTGGAATCACATTATATGCACTGAAACAACTATTTTAACATTTGTACTGATAATACTTAGGTAAGTGACACAAAATTGGACTCATAGTCATTGCATTCTTTATCATCATCCATTCACAGTTTAAGAAAGCCAATAAACAAACAAAACCCCACCTGCCTTATTTGATGAAACAATAAAAAATGATTCATTTTATTAAATCAACCAAAGTCTGATAACTTTCAAGGAAAACCTTATGTGGTAATGAGTTGGGAGCTTCTGAATTATCTACTTTTTTTTTCTTCATGGAGCATCATTTTTTACTCAAAAGAAATTAATGATAGACAAAGAATCGGCCATTTACACTTTTTATTTGGCAGATTACTTTTTTAAAAAAATGAATGAAACAGACCTGGCCTTTCCAGGAAAATTACCCAACAGTATTTGTTGTCAGTGATAAAATGTGAGTTTGCAAGAGAAAAGTAGAATTTGGAAAAAACTTTTATCTGCCACCATGAACTTGACAGCTACTTAAAAACATTTTTGCTGAGATGAGTGGTGATATAAATAAATGTGATTTTGTGATACTGAGTAATGACATGTGTAATTATTTGGAGTATCTATATAACTCATGGATTTAATATTTACCAAATGACCAATGGAAGATAAAAAGAACTATTCAAAATGCAAGATTGAATAATGTATTTTAATACAATAGAGCACAAAAAGATATGGTTTCATTTTCCACATTGAAACTAAACTATAAGAAACTGCCACTTTTCAGGTTTTGGAATAATATCAAAGAAAAATAAAAAGACTATTAAAATATCCCACTCTTTTGCAACTATGTATCTATATCAGCCTGGATTTCCTTCATATACTTAAATCAAAACAACATCATAATACAGAAGCAGATAGGAGCACTTCATTCTATGCAAGATTGTTTTTATACTTTGTGGTCTTCTACTGCCTCATTCTGGTCTTGCCTCCATGTTATTTCTCAGGAAACACCTTTCTACTGTAGGGGAAGGATCAGACTTTCCATGGATGGGTCATTTTCTCTCCCATTATAATTACATCCATAGTCTAATTCTCCTCTATGTTATTCCTCTGGAGTCATTACTACCCCACACTCAAACTGAATTTGTCCCAGGTCCCCAACACAAAGTTCTAGCTTCCAATAAAGCAGAGCAAGATAAATTAAATGACAAACAAGCAAAGAAAGTGTTTTTGTTCTGTCTTTTTTCCCCAGGTTTTTCAAAGATTCTGTTACCTTTTGCTTTATTCTTAATTTTTATGTTAAAACATCATAGTAGTCTGTGATTATATTTTTTTGTTTTTTATTATTATTTTAAACCCTTTAACTTCTGTGTATTGACTTATAGGTGGAAGATTGGTAAGGGTGGGCAATGGGGGTCAAGTGACTTGCCCAGGGTCACACAGCTGGGAAGTGTCTGAGGCCGGATTTGAACCTAGGACCTCCCGTCTCCAGGCCTGGTGTGATTATATTTTTTTATGCAATGCGCTCCTACATATTTCATTTTTTCCTTTCATTATTTGATATTCAAGCATTTGTTTCTGCCTGTGTTCCAAGCACTGTGTTTGAAATTAAGATAAAATTATCTAAAGAATTTCATCAACTACAGGTAAATGGTTTTGTGTGAGTATGCACATTTTATGAACTTCTGAAGGAGTCTAATATTCTTTTGACAAATGGATTGGAGGCTTTTTGTTGGAGAAACATCTTTCTTTTTAAAAATGAAATGCTTTTTATTGTCAACAAATAAGAAACACAGTACCATCTTGGAATCTTTTACTCCATTCAGTTACTGAAAAGATGTTTTCTGCTGTGGAGTATCATGGCTAAAAACTTTCTAGGGTCTTTCCAACACTCTCACCCAAGATATCATCAATGCATGTGTAGATTGTTTGCAAAGGAATTTTACACAAATACATGAGGAAGTAGGTACCTGGGTTGATCATTTTTCACCAGGGGAATGAGAAGGGAAGTAATAAAATCCTTGATGTTTTCCCCATGCCTTTAGTATCTTTCTCTTTCTGCGATACCTTTCAAAATGATTCCTTATTTTCTCAATATTGTTGCTTCTAGTACAAGTCTCCCCTTGTATGTTTCCCTAACTTTGGCTGGTTTTCCCACATTTGTTTTCTACATTATTATTTTAGTTCTTAAAGAATCACATCTCAGACTTCAAGCAACTAATCGATCATGTCAGATTCCAAATATGGATTCTCTATTGTCTCTTATGGTAAAAATAATCACAAAAATATATATTGATCTGTTCTGTCTTTAAACTATTTGTGGCTCTTCTTCCAGTTTTATCCTTGAATATTGTCAGGCCTCATTTCCCACAGTTCAAGAGTCAAGTTTTTAATTGCCTATCATGGGTTAGGTGCTATACTAGGTATTAAGGATATTAACACAGAAATAAAGCTTTTGTCTGAAAGGAGCTCACATTCCACTGCTGGGAAACAACATATAAATAGATACATAAAGCTGGAACATACAAACTGAATCCAAAGAAATTGTAATGGAGATACAAGAACTTGAGAGGATTAGGAAAGGTCTCAACCAATAATTGGAACTTCCACTGAATTTTAGCCAAAGATAAGGATTATAGGAAACAGTGATGAAGAAGAAAGTCCTCTAAATGTCCTGGTTTGTTGGAACAAAGTGCACATGAGGAGAAATAATGTCAAATAAATCTATAAGGATGGGTTGGAAGTTATGGTATCTGTTGGTGATGGAATGCTATTGCGCTAAAAGGAGTAATAAACTGGACAAATTCCATGTGAACTGGACCTCCAGGAATTGATGCAGAGTGAAAGGAGCAGAACCAGGAGAACTTTATAAACAGAGATGGATATACTGTGGCACAATTGAATGTAATGGGCTTTTCTACTGGAAGAGATGCAATGATCCAAGACATTTTTGAGGGACTTATGAGGAAGAATGCTATCCACATCCAGAGAAAGAACTATGGGAGTAGAAACACAAAAGAAAAACAACTGCTTGATCACATGGGTCGATGGGGATATATGATTGGGGATGTAGACTCTGTAAACTATCACCCTAGTGCAAATATCAATAATATGGAAATAGGTCTTGATTTTGACACATGTAAAACCCAGTGGAATTGTGCGTTGGCTATGGGAGGAGTGTGGGAGAAGGGGAGAGAAAGAACATGAATCATGTAACCATGGAAAATTTTTCTTAATTAATCAATTAAATAAATTTAAAAAATAAAGATGGGTTAGAACCATAATGTGTAGGACATTAAATGACAGAAGTTTTATTTTACATATTATCCAAGAGGCAATAAAGAGATCATAGAATTTCTGAAGTAAAGGAAAGACATAGTCTGGACTGGAATCAAGGGAGACCAATTATGATACTATTATAACAACATTATAAAATTACTATTATGTAATTATAACAATTATGATACTATTAAACAAAAAGGAGAGAGGTGAGAGGGACCCAAATTAGGGTGGTGGTCTAATGAGTGGAAAGAGCCCGAGATGCTAGAGTTGTCATACAAATAAAATCAACAAGATTTGGCATGTGAAACTGAATAGGGTTGAGGAGTATTTATATCTGGAATAGATATAAGGCAGTAAAAAGAAGGGGTAGATTTGAAGAAAGATAATTATTTCTATTTTGGATTTATCATGAAAAATTAGGGATGTTTGGTAGGAAGTTGTGAATGTTATCTAGAGCTTTAGGGTTAGACCTGAATATTTGTGTGTTTCTTTAGAGATATGATAACTGAACCCATGGGAATCAATAATGTTACTAGCAAAAAAAAATTATGGAATGAGAGGAAAGAA
Source organism: Gracilinanus agilis (assembly GCF_016433145.1). Lineage (NCBI taxonomy): Eukaryota > Metazoa > Chordata > Mammalia > Didelphimorphia > Didelphidae > Gracilinanus > Gracilinanus agilis. The sequence continues at coordinate 316,774,937 of NC_058130.1, read as the reverse complement.
GAGGATCAAGTAGGGTATTGATGATTCAGAAAAAAGATTCCGAGGAAAAATGGTCAATTAATTAAGAGGAGAACCTGGAGGAAACAAGGTTATAAAAGAAAGCAAAAAAAAAAAAACATGTAGCACATGGAGGGGAGTGTATCTTACTAAGAGGGACAGGTTGACAGTGTCAGACTGGATTTATTAATTTATTCTATTTACCCAAAAAGAGATATTGCCAAATTTGTACAGAGCCTGTTCAGTCAAGAAGTGGTATTTGAAGCTAAAATGTAAGAAGCTGAATATTAGGAAGTGAAGGAAATGAGACTAAAAAGTTCTTCTAAGAGTTTGGCTAGGAAAGAGAGGAGAGATAGAATGATAGTTTAACAGGATAGAGTCAGATGAAGGTTAAAAAAATTAAAGAATGGGAAAAACTTGGAGATATATGTAGGCAGCAGGGAAGAAAGTACTGAATAAAAAGACTAGTGACTTTAGGGCAAACTAACTGAAGAAATAAAATCCATTTTATTAAGTCAGATACCTGGTCGAATAAATGAAGGTATGATGAATAATTGAAAAATAATTTGGTAAGTGTGTATACAAAATTAGATAGTTCCTATCTTTAATGAGCTTACATCATCCTAAAGAAAAGTGGTACATATGGAATATTGATGGCCAACGAGGAAAAGTTTTGTCTGGGCAGTCACTGGATTGGCGAGTAGAATCATAGGACAGTTAATTATCAAGTCTTTTCTATAAGCAATAGTGATACTGATTTGATTACTGTGTTCAAACCAGGAAATGAAAAGTGTATCTGTGTGGAGGCAGAAATGTCCAGTGACAGGGTAGATGGCAAAATGTTCCAATGTCCCATGATATCCAGAATGTATGGATATGTAGCATGATCTGGGACAACCTAGATATATAATTGATTATGGAGTTTATATTCAATCACTTGCCAATCAAGTTCAGCCACAGGGTAGACTTCCAAAAACTAGTCCTTTAACTCATGCATGTTTTCTCATGGGGAGAAAGGTTTTATTCCAGCTTTTATGTCTGAGTGTGGAATAGAAGATAAGGCATATGATTAGATATATCCAGTTGTCCAATGTGGATAGTGTCAATGTGTCAAGCTTTATGTAACTTGATTTTTATGAGGTGATTCTGATAAAAAAAAAAAAACTTCTACCATCCTTCTCCATAAAATATTTAGAAAGAAACATAAGCTAGCATTGCCTCTGACTCTCATTTCTCTCTGCTTACTAAGGAGATAAAATTTTGGCAAGGTAGATGGATATTTTTGTCTCTAAGTTATGGAAACGGGTTTATGTGTTTGAAATTCTGGCCTTCATTTATTTCCCATTTTGCAGCATAAAAAACTTGTTTAGATAGGTGAAGTCATAGAATTTCTTGCTTTATCCATATTATTCTCTGTGTATTAATTATGATCTTTGCTCTAACATGTCAATGATTTTACAGTTCACAGCTAGTTCTGAAATTGATCTCACAACAGTAATAAATAATGTCCTATGTGTTAAAATTTTATTAATTTTATTTTTGTGACATTATTTGGTATTTTCTATGCCTTATACTTTCTAATTCTCTGCTCAATGAAAGTGTTTATAATTTATAGGAGTAAAACTCATGTGTATTTTGACATCTTTCATTTCTCTCATTTGTTACCCCATAACCAAATTTTCAGTCATCATTCTTTTTTTATATTCACTTTGGCATGAAAACCCTTCTACTTGCACAACTGATCCTATCTTATCCAGCAGAGTCTATTCCCTCTCTCATTTCTCTTCTTTCATTTCTCTTCAACTTCTTTGTCTCCTGGCTGTTCCTACTACCTACAAAATGCTTAAATTTTGTCTATCCTCCAAAAATTCTCACTTGATCCATCCATATACTCTATTGTTTTATATCTCTCCTCTTTGTGGCTAATCTTAAAAAGGCTATCTTAAATGCATACATTTTCTTTCACTCCTTAAATTCTCTGCAAGATTACTTCTGATTTTAACCTTCAATGAAAACTCTTCTTTCCAAAGTTGCTAACATTCTTCTAATTGCCAAATCAAATGGCTTTAATTGCATCTGTCTTGATCTCTCAACATCTTTTTTTTCAACCATTTATTAATATTCATTTTTAACATGGTTACATGATTCATGCTCCTCCTTTCCCCTTCACCCCCCGCACTCCCCCCACCCATGGCCGACGTACATTTCCACTAGTTTTGTCATATGTCCTTGATCAAGACCAATTTCCAAATTGTTGGTAGTTGCATTGGTGTGGTAGTTTCG
>NC_058130.1:316740523-316768130 GCF_016433145.1 Gracilinanus agilis | reverse complement strand
TTATCAGTTCATTTGGTTTCTGAGCCTCACTTTCCTATTGCAAGATTCTACCTTTTAAACTGTTATTTTCTTGCCAGATCTCTTCCATTTTCCTCAAAATCTCATTTTTGAACTCTTCCATAGCTTGTGAGGAGTTTTCCTTATTTGAGGAGGGTCCGGATGCTTGTTTGTTCTCCTCCTCTGTTTGCTCAGTTGTCTGGATTTTGTCTGTGTAAAAGTTGTTGAGTGTTAAAGACTTCTTTTTCTTGTAGTTAATCTTTCTCTTCTGAGCTTCCTGAGACTGGGTAGCCATCATTAGCCCAGCAGCTTCTTAGGTTTATCCTTGCACTCAGTGTCTGTCCGAGATCTATTGGCTCCTGAGGTCTGTCTGGTTTTTTCCAATGTCAAGCCCCCTGGTGGACCCCCTTGCTTGATTCTCTGCTGGAGGTTCCTTTACAAGTCTCAGGGCACTGCTTCCACAGTTGTATACCCGTCTGCACTGGTTCCCCACTCAGGGTTTCAGAGCTTTAGGTTGTGGCTGTGTCTGTCTCCACCCACGCCTCCACCCGTGCCTGTGCTCTCAGCCCGTGCTCTGCGCCCAGCGTCCGCTCCCGGTGTCCTGCTCCCGCGCTCAAATTCCGAGTGTGCTCGCTAGCTTCCTGGGGTCCCAAATCCGCTGCTCTCAGGAACAGGCCCCGGAGCTGCCAATGACTCGATTGGTGCCCCAAACTTGCTCTATTTCTTTTTAGCTGTCTTCAGAGCTATAGATGTTGTGTGTGGAGGGGGTGGGGGTGGGGTGGTTGCTCAGCCCGCGATTTAGTGAAAGCTGTTTCACCCCTTTATAGCATGGAAATGCCTCGATTCCACGTACCTTCCACTCTGTGCCCTGTTGTGGGGTTCCTCTGTTCGTCTGGACTTGTTTTTATGTCCCCTTGAGGAGTTTTGTGTGTTTCGGTCAGGAGAGGTTAAGAGCTGCTTCTTACTCTGCCGCCATCTTAACCCGGAACCCCTCTCTCAACATCTTTTGATACCATTGGCAATGTTGACAAAACTTTTCTTTGATACTCTTTTCTTTCAAGATTTTTATGACACTAATATTTTCTTGTTCTCCTATTTGACCATTTCTTCTCAGTCTTCTTTGCTAGATCTTCATGTTAAGCTTTCTAACTCTTCATATCCAATATGACCCTGTCCTAGATCCCTTCTCCTCTACCTCTATGCTATTTTAGTCAATGATCTGAGAAACCTCCATGTGTTCAGTTTTCATTCATATGCTAATGACTCTTAAATCTACTTATCCATCCCTAACCTCTCTGCTGACTTTCAGGCTCCTATCTCCAAATGCCTAATAGACATCTATACCTAGATATCTTCTATACACCTTAACTGTGACAAAACCCAAACTTAACTCATTAGCTTTTTCCTCAAACTTCTCTCCTCCCAACTTTCCTATTATTAATAAGGGTATTTCCATTTTCCCAATTATCCAGGCTTGAAATCTAAGTGTTATCCTTGACCCCTCCTTTATAGCAGGGGTTGGCAACCTATTTGGCCATGAGAGCCATAAACGCCACATTTTTTAATATGTAATTTCGTGAGAGCCATACAGTGCTCACAATGCACGCTCTTGTAACAGTGCACGCTCCTGAAACAGTGCACACTCCTGTAACAGAGCCTGAAAAAAATTGACTTCATGGCTCCTGCAGAAAGAGCCATATCTGGCCCTCAAAAGAGCCAGATATGGCTCGAGAGCCATACATTGCTGACCCCTGCTTTATAGAATCTTTCCTATATGCCTCCTTTTCTCCTTATTCATCCAGTATGCATTTGTCTTCTCACTCTGGGCATTTTCACTGACTCTCCCACATGCAGGGAGTCAAATGAGATAATAACATTTGTAAGGCACTTGGGACTGTGCCTGTAACATAGTAGATACTTAATTTTTTTTTATCTTCTTCCTTTCCTTTTCCCTAGAAATCTCTCCCTCCTCAACTCTCAACACCTGACTTCCCTAGCTTCTTCTAATTCCCAGCTAAAAATCTCCTTTTTACAGGAAACCTTTCCACCATGTTCCCTTAATGCTAATCCCTTTCCTTTGCTGATTCTCTCCAATTCTTCACGTAGTTAGCTTATTTGTACATGTGCATTCCATCTTTCAAATTAGTTTGAGAACTCCTTGACAAGCTATGGTTAACTTTTCTCCCTTTCTTTTTATCCCCAGTGCTTAGAACAGTGCCTGATACATAATAAGTGCAGAGTAAATTTTTTTAATTTAAAATTTTTTTATTTTGTAATTGTAGTTAATATATTTTAGAGTATTTTATATTTAAATTACTTTAATATTCATCATGAATTATTGAAGTTCCTGATTAATTATACACATAGAGATTATACACACATATATACACATAATTACACACACATATGTACATATGTATATATAATATGCAGAATTTTGTACAAATCTTCATGAAATTTCTGTCCTTTTTCCTCTGCAACAAATGTTGGTGCATAAGATGTAATTAATTTCATGGTGTCTTTTTGCAAATAATAACATGAAAACAGGAATATAAATTTACTTAATGTAACATGAGATGATTTTTTGTTGCTTTTGTAATCACAGTATAAACAACTCCTTCATTTCCTCTCAAGGTAAACCAATGAGATATTTTTCAGTTAAACATAAGATCTGTATCTTCTAATTTTTATAGAGATTACTTCAAGGACAATACGATTAAGTTTCTATAGTAGTATGTCCAGGGGTTGATCATGGAATAGATGTCTTACACTTAGAATACCAATCATTAATTTAGTATTTGTAAATAATTTTTAAAAATATGATTATTCATACCTTCTGTCTCCTTCATTACTTTTAAATAGACAGATTGATAGAATATTTGTTAAGTGCTTACTCTATACTAATAATTCAGAAAGTTCAGTGATTTATTTTTTATTCTTTGAATACTGTTCAGTATTCAATGAAATTTTGTTTCCCAGAGAAGTTTATTGTGCATAGAATCTATGGATTTTTTAATCATTTTCTTATTTTACATATTTGTAATTTTCTTTATTTTTTGTCATTTTTTTTTTACTTTACATATGGAACTTTCTAAAACTTTCTTCAAACTCTTATTTGGTCTCTTTTTCCCCTGGTGTTTTTTTTTTTCACCCTTACTTTCTGTCTTAAAATCTATACTAAGTTTCATTTATAAGGCAGAAGTGTGGTAAGGGCTAGGCAATTGGGAATAATTGACTTGCCCAAGGTCACACAACTAGGAAGTGTCTGAGGCCAGATTCAAACCTTCTGTCTCTACGCATGGTCTCTATCCACTGAGTCACATAGCTGCCCTTCTCCTAGTATTTGTAATTTTTGCTTCATTTCTTTCTATTTCATTTGCCAATTTGGAGTTTTTTCAAATTGTTTCTGTATTTCTGTGTTTCACTTTCACCTTTGCTATTCTAGCCCTGTTCCTGATTTAATTAATTAACTAATGATACTCATATTACTAACTTTTTTTCATTTTTTTATTTTTAAATTCGTTCTCTTCATGTATATGTTGTTTCTCATTGTTTTGTGGAAAATGTCAGCGGTATGGTTGTGTTTGGTTTCCTAATTTCAATTTCTTAAATCAGACTATGAATTTTTCAGGGTGAGAGCAATTATGTACAAGTTCTGCAATTCCTATCAAACATGATATTTTTTTAAATAAAACATTTATTAATATTCATTTTTGGCCTGTTTACATGCTTCATACCCCTACTTTCCCCTTCACCCCCCCACACTACCCCCACCCATGGCCGATGCACATTTCCACTGGTTGTAACATGTGTCCTTGCTCAGGGCCTATTTCCATATTGTTGTTAGTTGCATTGGTGTGGTAGTTTCGAGTCCACATCCCCAATCATGTCCGCCTCAGCCCCTGCATTCAAGTAATTGTTTATCTTCTATGTTTCCTCTCCTGCAGATCTTCCTCTGAATGTGGGTAGCATCTTTACCATAAATCCCTCAGAGCTGTCCTGGGTCATTGTATTGCTGCTGGTACAGAAGTCCATTACATTCGATTTTACCACAGTATATCAGTCTCTGTGTAAAATGTTTTTCTGGCTCTGCTCCCAAACATGATATTTTTTAAGAGTAGTGCATATTGGCAGCTGGGTAGCTCAGTGGAGTGAGAGTCAGGCCTAGAGACGGGAGGTCCTACGTTCAAACCCGGCCTCAGCCACTTCCCAGCTATGTGACCCTGGGCAAGTCACTTGACCCCCATTGCCCACCCTTACCAATCTTCCACCTATGAGACAATACATCGAAGTACAAGGGTTTAAAAAAATAATAATTTAAAAAAAAAGAGTAGTGCATATTGTCCAAGGACAAACTTAGCTATAGATGGAGAGAAGCTCATGACCAGAAAATTGGGCACTAAATAGCATATATATTTCATTGCATTTTTTTTACCCCAAAGATTAAGAACATTGCTAAGGAATAGGGTAGATGTGGTCCAAATCTGAGGAAATCATCATCAAACTAAGGAAACCATTAACCCTATAAAGTACAGAAGAAGTAAAGTTTGAGTTGTAATCATGTAAATGTGATTTATGCTTGGTGCCATTCTTTATTACAACACATTGAATTCTTAGTCTTTCATAAAAAAGGGAAGGAAGAAGATGAAGAATAGAAAAGGAAATATAAAAAGTAGGATAAAAATGGGAGATGATAAGCTGATTTAGCTTATTTAAAACAATATTTCAATATTGGACTAGAAGATGGTCTTAACTGGAAATCACTATATTAGTTAAACATGCACTTGAGACATTTCTAAAATAAGTTGAAATATCTGCATATGCATTTCACAGAGAAATAAATGCATTGTATTTTTAGTTTCAGCTTTGCAAATCTGATCATTTAAAGAAAGGAAAAGGTTTAAAGAAATATATGTCTTATAATCTGTAAATCAGCGGTTCTCAGACTTTTTTACTATGAAGACCTCTTTTTTATTCAAAAAAAAATCACAGACAGACCGCCCTACAAAATAATATTATGTTATTTGTGTGTTGTTTGAAAGAAAAATACATCAATACAACAGACTCAATCCAATAACTTTTAATGACTGTGTTTTGTTAATCACAACTGCTTCTGGATATATGTGAAGACTTTGAATGTGGATAGATATGCATTTATATCTATCTATCTATCTATCTAAAATATTATTCAATCTATGGAAGTTGTATTTACTTGTCATAGCTTTAAGCATTTGAATATAGAATTTAATTTCATTTCAAAAATACTAATACTTCTCAGGATGATTCCACTTATGGATTGGAAACTATTGTTATGAATGATCTTTTTTTAGGGTAAATTGAACTTGTCCCAAAAGACCAATATTTGGAAAACTAGCAAAAATAGACAATGGGTAGGTATTCCTGATCTTATGCTGTATAAAACAAATTGACCACAGACCTTAAATATATTAGCTAAATTTCTCAAAATAACCAGGAATTTTTTTTATTTGAATGTGATTTGAAGCAATCATCCATTCATCCACTGACTCAGATGACACATTTTTTCAGATAGGTTTAATTCCAATAAACTGACCTTAATTTTGACTAATTAAGCAGATATGTATTACTATAAAAATGGTCAGTACGACTTAAGTCTATCTTTCCTTCACAAATGTCACTGGACTTTGAAATAATCGGGTTCTTTAGGGTGTTTTTTTTTTTGTTAGAGTACATAACAGAGAAATTTGCAGAACTTGAAGGGAAATTAGAAATATATCCAATGTTATCATTTTTCAGATCAGGAAACTGAGGCTCAAACAGGTTTCATGACCAGTTCCAAGTCATAAACTCTTATGTGGAATGAATAGGCAGCAATCTTTAGTGTCACATATGCAAATTTTTTCTAAAATATTTAAATGTGGATATAATTTTTTACTAATAATTTCTGACATTTTGTGATCCTTGTTCTTTCCTTCCCAACTTTCCCCCTTCCTGAAATAGTGGGCAATATGATATAGGTTGCACATGTGCTATCATATAAGTCACATTTCCATATTTATAATCTTGTGAAAGAATACACGTCACTAACACTGGAGAAAAAAATCACAGAGGAAATCAAGTGAAGAACAGTGTTTCTGTCAGTTCCTTCTATGGAATTGGATAACTTCAAAATTATTCTTAATAAATAAATATGAGAAATATTTTAAAGCCTTGATTATACCAAGTAACATTGAAAAATGATGAAGTTACAAGAAAAGATGTTCTTTACATTTTTATTTCTACCACCATTCCCCCCCCTACATAAACAAAGGAGTAAAAGATACTTGATCCAAAGTTCAAATAAGAAATGTATAAAATTTGATGTAAATAAAATATATGACATTTATTAAGTTTCTATTGTGTGCAAGAGACTAAGGAAAGGAAAGAGATAAACAATATACAATCTAATGGTGAGAAATGACATTCATATATGTAATCATCATTCAAGAGAAAGTTTAAGGGCAAAGTAGAGGTTCAAGCAAATTACTATGAGAAATGGGGGAGGAAGGAGGGAGAAAGAAGATATACTTTGAGAGGCAGAAATTTTGTGGAAGAGGCAGTTCTTTCATTCATTAAAACAACATAAATGGAATACATTTTTTGTTTTATCCTTTTCAGTGTACAAAAGCTTGATGAAAAGTTGGAGAGGGGGATGTGGAAGTTTGACAAAGCAGAAAGCTGTTTAATTTATTTAGCCAAGTGTTAGATGATGAAGCTTTGGGTCAGGATTTAGAATGCTCTGTCCTTTGAATAGTCAAAACTTGTAACATGAGGTAATCCACATTAAAAAAAAAAAAAAAAAAACCTAAACTAGTTCTTTTGAAAAAACACCGTAGTACAGAAACAAACAGAATTTTGCAATCTAGAAGGATTTGTTTTTGAGGAATCAGCAGGGAACCAAATGCATTCTGAAGGCTAAATGTATTTTCTTGTCTGTAGCAGTATTGGAGAGCTTCACATGAATGAGTCTAGCCTACAGCCAGAGACCCTGAACCATCTTGTTCATCACCAAGCACTTGGACTGCCAGTTAAGGTACAAAAAGCCTGGGCTAACACTAATAATAGCTAACAACTATGTAGAACTTACTCGGTGCCAGATAGGCTTTTTGGGCTTGGAATCAAGTAGATCTGAATTCAAATCCAATCTTAGATACTTACTAGCTTTGTGACCTTGGGAAATTCTCTTAACTTCTTTTTGCCTTAATCTACTACAGAAAAAAATAAGTGACTCGGGTATCTTTGTCCTCATGGACACTATTTTCCACAGGATCATGAAGAGCTGGACATAAATGAAACAACAGTTTCCAAACACTGTACTAAATACTTTACAAATATCTCATTTGATCCTCACAAAAACCCTGCAATATTAATTTTACAGATGAGAAAGCTGGGGCAGATTTCAAATGACTTGCCCAGGTTCTCACAGCTAGTAAATGTCTGAGGATTTGAATTCAAGTTTTCCTGACTTTAGGCCCACAGTTCAGTCCACTCTGCTGGTAGGTGCCCAACTGAAGCTTACTGGTTCTTGTGATATACATTTGGGACATACTTGTTATAAATTAGAAAGTTTCATAGGGCATAGCAATACCAGAACTTATATTTATACACTGATGAAAAGAAATTGGTTTTAATTTTGAAGGTGAATTCAAATAAATTCACATATGAATGGAGAACACTGCTAATTATAGTGTATATTTAGATCATTTTATGTAGGAAATTCGAAGAAAAATATGGATAAATTTGCTTATTCACACTTGGCATGGCATTTTTTATCAGACCTTTAGACAAGGCTTTTCTTGTTTTAAAATGCAAATTTAGTTTAGAAGAACACTTTCAACATATTGACATTTATCTGACTGATTCGACTTTGATTGAATTGTGTTTTTTGTACAAAATGATGTGAGAAATGGGTAATTGTTGGAAATGAGAATAAAGAACCTGTAATGAAGAACATTTGGGGATATAAGAGGTTTCAGTGAAGGGAGAAGAGATCACTCTCTCTGTTGATCTCTGCCCTGAAGAGTTTGCTTAAACATCTCCCTTCACTCTTAAACAAGAAGGTTTTAAGTTACCTGACTTTCTGGACATTAAAAAAGTCATAGGAGTGGAAATAAGAGACTTGTTAAAATTCTAAATAACTAGAAGAGAAAGGCTAATAATAATTAAGTCAGATGACAAAAGCTGGGGATAAGTCAAGCTCCCAAGAAGAAAAACCCAGTTATAACATATTTAGGAAAAAAAAAGAAAGAAAAAAATAACTAAACAGTCTAGAAAAGGACATGACAGAACATAATATAGATATCATGAAGTGATGGAAAATAATATAAAATTTCAACATCAAACTAACATTAAATATTGTGAAATGATAAAGAAAATTGAAAATAAATTACATGGGGCCTTTAGAAATGAAAAAATAATGGAAAATACAGAATTGTCTGAAAATTAAAACAAGACATATTAATAGAAGTGAGTGCTTAATAAGGTGGAAATCCAAGCTCTGAAAGAAGAATCGATATGACAAATGAGATTGTAGTAAATTTAGAGTGCCTCATGCATAGGTCATAGATTTAGAGTTGGAAAGAATATTAGTGGCCCCTGAGAATCAAGTGATTTTTAGATTTGAAACTGGATAAGACCTTAGAGGTTATCTAGTCTCAGCCCCTCATTTTGTTACAAATGAGCAACCTGAGATCTAGAGGTCATAATCTGATAAAGGTCATGTAAGTTATAAGGGATAGATGCTGATTTGAACTTAATAATTGACTGAATCAATCATTTTAGTTAGTCAAGACAAAGAAAAAGACATGAAATTATTAAGATAAATGAATTAAAATAGATAAGATCACACACAAAGACATGAACTCTGAGCATGTGTGATTCTGAGAGGGAAAGGAGAATAAATTGAGTGAGATACACCCCAGAAAAGCACATACTGCCAAGTGAAGCCTATTCATTGATGAAAAAGGATAGACTTTGAACAGGAAGCTGATATTTGAATCATTTCCTAAAGAAAAAATCAGAGATCAGCAGCCTATTCTATGTGTGAAAACCCTCAATCAAGAGGAATGCATACATGCAACTAAGGATAAAAGTACAGTTAAAGAAGGGGAAATTTAAAAAACGATAGCAATGTTCTAGTGCTTCTAGGGCAAGACACAACTATTGCTTGAAGAACTCTATGGACAAACAACAAATTAAAAAGATGTTTAACAAATTTCAATCTAACTATACCTTTTCCATCTTGTGTATAAGAAATTGATTTTTGAACCCAAATATCAGGATTTATATTTATCTCCATCATATTATAAAATTGGTCAAGTGCTAAAATCAAAACAAAGATTATAGACAAAAACAATGGAGAGAATAAAGACTTAGGAGAAAGTAATTAATAATTTTATAGTGGCAATCTCTCATAGCTAATTTTTTGTCTCCAATATCCAATCACAAATATTTGTGATTGGATATTGGGGCATAGCAGAAATGAAAATTGTTCAGGGAGAAGGAAGATGAGCGGTGCTGAGCTATTACATCACACTCCTGAAGAGCTAGAGATTAAGAAGAGATGGGGAAATGTTTTTGTGGTGGTGGTGGTGGTGGTGGTGGTGGTGGTGGTGATGATGCTTTTGTTTTGTTTTGCTTTTGGTCTCATCTTGTCCAGAGGATTGTGAGAGAGTATGGTAGAGTTGAGAAGATTACAAGGGAGAGAGTAGGAAAGGTTGTAGTCCTAGTAATAGTAATAGGTCTGATTGTTTTCCTCTTGGTGTTCTTCAGTTTATCTATGTCCTTCTTAAAGAAGAATGATCCAGGCTGCATGTAGTCTGATAAGGGATTATCATTGCATTATTTCTGGAAGCTAATCCCTTATTTTTTTGGAAGCTAGGCTGTATAATATAGAATTGCCTTTCCTTCACATCATGTTGCATATTCATAATAAGATTACAATTCACCCAAGTCCCCAGATGTTTAACAAATTTCAATCTAACTATACCTTTTCCATCTTGTGTATAAGAAATTGATTTTTGAACCCAAATATCAGGATTTATATTTATCTCCATCATATTATTAGAGTCTGTCCATCATCATCATCTTTTTTGGAGCTTGTCATTTGTGTGTTAACTCTTCCCAAGTTTCTGTCATCTACTGTTTTGATGAGCATATTATTTATGCCTTTATTGAAGTCATTGATAGAAATCTTAAATAGCACAAAACCAAGCATAGGTTCCTGGTATATTCAATAAGAACCTTTCAAAATGACTTTGAATAATTAACAAGTACTCTTTGAATCCAATAATTCTGTCATTTCTAAATCCACATCTAACATCTGGTTGACATCTGTTAATCTTTTTGAAATATTAGTTTGAATTTGTTAATATTGAGGTTGCTTATCTCTACAGAACTTCCCTGATGTATTAGGTTAGTAAACTTGTTAGAAAACAAAATGAGGTAATTCTGTCATGAGTTGTCCTTGATAAAGCCATGATGATTCTTTGTAATTAACATACCCTTCCTCCATGTGAGAGAGAAAAAGAAATAGGCAGACTAATATATAAAACAAGGAGAAAGAAAGATATGTTATAGTCTCAAAATTATAAAAAATAAAGTAAATTCACAACAGAGGGATAATACAAATAATTTTCAGAATCTATCATGTAAAATTATAAGTTAGTAAAACTGAGAACTTAAAAACAATACATTATTAATAAGTAAAATACACAAACATACCAAATAGAAAATATTTTATACTCAATTTCAAAAAGTTAAATTAAGGTATTGGAATAGTTTTTTTTTGGAGTCTTGACAGGATTATAAGGCATCAGAGAAGAGTTTTAGAAGTCATAAGAAAATTTATTAAAATGTTAACTGATATAAATATCTAAACTTTTGCTGATTTTAGAATGAGAATAAAATCTAATACATTTCCAATATTCTGATAGAATTATTATTGTATACATATTTTAAAAAAAAACAAATGGGGTTAGAATTTATCATTAAGATTTTAAGCTTTTTTTGGTCCTATGAATAGAAACAAGCGCTTTTACTATTTGTATGAGAGAATACTTATATAATGTAATTGGAAGGATTGATTAATAGAATGAGCCACATATAATTTTAGCATAATTGGAAATATATTTTAAAAGTCATGATTTGTCCAACCAGGAGGCTTAAATAAGAAAGAGCAAGTCAAAAGGGGGAAATATATATTCAGTCTTCTCTAGACTGCTTTAAAATAAAAAATAAATGAATGAGTTGGGGGGTTCTTTACATAAAATACTGAAAAACATTAACATATAGATAAGTGCAACTCTTTTGTTGAAAATAATTTCCTTCAATAATAACTAAATAGAGAAAATGTTCTGTTATCTGGAAAAAGTTTTCCTGTGAGTTCACGAATTACAGTAATATAAATATATTTGAATAAGTAGATATGTAGCACAGTGGAGATAGGTTGCCAGGCCTGGAGTCAAGAAGGCTTATCTTCCTGAGTGCAGATCTGGCCTCGGACACTTAGTAGTTGTGTGACCCTGGGCAAGTCTTTTCACCTAGTTTGCCTCAGTTTCCTCATCTATAAAATTAACTGGAGAAGGGAACTGGCAAGCCACTCCAGTATTTTTGCCAAGAAAATCCCAAATGGAATCATGAAGATTCTGACATGACTAAAAAAACTGAAAAACAGTCACAAATACTTTTCAATATGTTATCAAGACATACTTCTGATTAAAAAGATACCGAATTTAAAATAGTAAGACATAATTAAGATTCAGTTCGGTCATTGACTTATAGGTGATACACAAGAGACTTTCACCTAAGGATTTAGGTTTTTAAAAGAAATGTATATAAGATAGAAGAAAGACCAGTCCCTAGAGGATGAATTTATGGGAGCATCATAGATACCAATAAAAATAATGCCAGAAAAATTATGTCAGAAGGAACAGAGGATTATAAGAGAAACTTAAGCAACAAAAAAGTTGGGTTTTTTTTAGCTGTAGTGGGAGGAAAACAAAATGATTCAGAAGAGAACTAGGGTCTTTATTTGGGGGAGTGTGTAACAATAATAATTTATAACAGTTATTTTTAATGCTTTTCTTCTGGTAAGGACTATGACCTTTGCACTAGAAATGACTGAAAATGTCTAAAATGGAACAGATATACAATATAAGTAAGGAGAGAGAAATAAAGTACTTAGATTCCCTGGACTAAATCAAGTCAACTGGGCAGGCTGTGGTACATTCTCATTCACAGAAAAATGAACAAATGAAAATAATCACTATCAGTAATATCCAAAAAATTATTGAACACAGACCAGGTACCTTTACACTGGAAGATAAATGTCATTATGGTTTTCTTTTTTTATCTTTTTATTATCTCTTTTTAAAATACATTTAATTAATTAATTAGGAATATTTTCCCGTGGTTACATGATTCATATTCTTTCCCTCCCCTCCTCCTACTCCCTCCCAGAGCCGACAAGCAATTCCACTGGGCTTTACATATATCATTGTTCAAAATCTATTTCCATATTATTACTATTTGCAATAGAGTGATCATTTAAAGTACCCAATTATATCCCCATCGAACCATGTGATCAATCATAAGTTTTTCTTCTGGGTTTCTACTCCCACAGTTCTTTCTGTGGATATGGATTGCATTCTTTCTCTTAATTCCCTCAGAATTGTCCTTGATCATTGCATTGCTGCTAGTAGAGAAGCACATTACGTTTGATTGTGCCACAGTGTATCATTCTCTGTATACAATGTTCTCCTGGTTCTGCTTCTTTTGCTTTGCATCAATTCCTGGAGAACTTTCCAGTTCACGTAGGCATCCTCTAGTTTGTTATGCCTTTCAACACAATAGTATTCCATAATCGTCAAATACCACAATTTGTTCAACCATTCCTCAATCCTCAAACAATTATCCAATTGTTTTGCCATCACAAAAAACACAGCTTTATAGCATTTTTGTACAAGTATTATCTCGTTGGGATACAAAACCAGCGGTGGTATGGCTGAATCAAAGGGCAGGCAGTCTTTTAAAGCCATAAAGGCATAATTCCAAATTGCCTTTCAGAATGCTTGTATCAATTCACAACTCCAACAACAAAATATTAGAGTCCCAATTTTGCCACATCCCTTCCAAAATGTATTATTTTCCTTTGCCGTCATACTGACAAATCTGCTACATGTGAAGTGGTACCTCAGAGTTGTTTTGATTTGAATTTCTCTAATTATGAGAGATTTAGAATGCTTTTTCATGTGATTGTGATAATTTTGATTTTTTTATCTGAAAATTGCCTATTCATGTCCCTTGCCCACTTATCAATTGGGAAATGGCTTGATTTTTTGTACAGTTGCTTTAGCTCCTTATAAATTTGAGAAAGACCTTTTTCAAAGATTTTTGTTATAAAGATTTTTGTTTTAAAGATTTTTTTCTCAATTTGTTGTTTCCCTTCTTATTTTGGTTGCATTAGTTTTGTTTGCACAAAACCTTTTTAATTTAATGTAATCCAAATTATTCATATTATATTTTGTAATATTCTCTATCTCTTGCTTGGTCTTAAATTCTTTCTTTTCCCATAGACCTGACAGGTATACTATTCTATGTTCACCTAATTTATTTATAATTTCCTTCTTTAGGTTTAAGTCATATATCCTTCCTGAATTTGTCTTAGTATAAAGTGTGAGATGTTGATCTAAACGTAATCTCTCCCATACTGTTTTCCAATTTTCCCAGCAGTTTTTGTGTAAAGATTGAAATTAATATTCAATACCTCCAAAGTATGATATTTATAAGGGTTTTTATTTTAAGCCCTGGGGAATAACCTAACTCACCCTTCAGCACAGCGTCTTCTCTCCAAAAAGCCCCAACACCATGCCCACCATGAACATATCAAAAACAGCCCGCGAAAACCACAACCATTAGGAAAAGGCTAAAGGAATTCTGGGTATGGTGAAAAGAAGTTTGGGTAATGTAGTTTTAACTCACAACCAATAAGAAATGGCTTAAGGAATTATGGGTAATGTAGTTTTAAAGGGGGTACAAGGTATTTTTAACTTTACATTTGTCAAATAGTGAATTTTTGTCCCCAAAACTTAGCTCCTTGGGTTTAACATAGACTGTTTTGCTGAGATCATTTCCCCCAAATCTATTCCATTGATCTACCTTTCCACATCGTAATAAATACCATATTGTTTTGATGAATATTGCTTTATTGTACAGTTTAAGATCTGGTACTGCTAAGCCCCCATCCTTCATTTTTTTTTTTCATTGCTTCCTTTGTTATACTTGATCTTTTGTTCTTCCAAATGAACTTTCCTATAATTTTTTTCTAATTCAATAAAAAAGTTTCTTGGTAGTTTGATAGATATGGCACTAAATGAGTAAATTGATCTGCATAGGATTGTCATTTTTATTATATTAGCTCTTCCTATCCATGAGCAATTAATGTTTTTCCAAATAGTTAGACCTAGTTTTAATTGTGTGGAAAGTATTTTGTAGTTGTTTTAATCTAATTCCTGTGTTTCTCTTAGGAAATAGAATCCAAAATATTTTATATTGTCTAGGGTGATTTTAAATGGAATTTCCCTTTCTAACTCTTGCTGCTGAGATGTGTTGGAAATATGTAGAAATGCTGATGATTTATGTGGGTTTATTTTATATCCTGCAACTTTGCTAAAGTTGTGGATTATTTTTAGTTAATTCTCTAGGATTCTTTAAGTAAACCATCATATCATCTGCAAAGAATGATAGTCTCCTCATTGCCTATTTTAATCTCTTCAATTCCTTTTTCTTCTATAATTGCTACTGCTAGCTTTTCTAGTGCAATGTTAAATAATAGAGAGGATAATGGGCATCCTTGATTCACTTCTGTTCATATTGTGAAGGTTTCTAAATTATCCCCATTGCAGATGATGCTTATTGATGGTTTTAAATATATACTGCTTTTAGGAAAGACCCTTCCATTCCTATACTTGCTATTGTTTTTAATGGCAATGAGTGTTGTATTTTGTCAAAGGCTTTTTTTGCATCTATTGAGATAATCATGTGATTTCTGTTGATTTGGTTGTCGATATGGTCAATTATATGGATGGCTTTCCTAATCTTAAACCATCTTTGCCTTCCTAGTATGAATCCCACCTGATCATAGTGAATAACCGTCATGTTCACTTGCTGGAATTTTTTGCTAGTATTCTATTTAAGATTTTTTTCAGTTATGTTCATTATGGAGATTATTCTATAATTTTTATTCTCTGTTTTTGGTCTACCTGGCTTTGGAATCAGTACCATATTTGTGTCATAAAAGGAATTTAGTAAAATTCCTTCTTTGCTTGTTTTGTCAAATATTTTGTATAGTGTTAGGATTAATTGTTCTTTAAAAAAATGTTGGTTATACTCCAGAAAAAAGTAGCTTTTTGCAAATGATATAATGTTTCATGTATAGAACACTAACTATTCAGCTGAAATCTTATTTCTAAAAATTACTAGGTATTATATTAAATATATAGGAGTATACTTATCAAGATGCATATAAGAATTCAATTAGTGAACTCACATTACAAAACTAAAAAAGAAAAACAAATAGTTGTAAATAATTGGGGAAAGAAATGATTGAATAACTGTGGTTGAGTTGTATGAAAATAATATGACAAGATTGATTCATAGAGTTCCGCTAAGATGGTGGCTTAGAGGGAGTGAATCTTAAAACCTCCCCACCCTTACACATCGAGATAGAAAACAATGTGCTTTGAGAAGAAAGAGGACCAAATCTTATAATGGGACAAAGCAGTGGGAACCCTACTGCAGCACAACTAAAGGGGTAAGCTAAGAAAAAGGCTTCAATACTTGAACTATCAGGACTGAGGGCATAGAAGGGGAATCCCAGGATCCCAGGATACCTCCCCCAAGTGCTGTACAGAGTCTCCAGAGGCTGGGAAATCTCAGGGCCAGTGGATCCACTGGTAAAGAGAGAGGGCCTTGTGGGCATACGACTCAGGGAGTCAAACACAGACACTGGAGAGGTGACTGGAGGAGAAAGCCAGAGAAACACAGAAAAAATGCCCAGAAGATGGTGGCTTAGAGAGAGCCAAACCCCAGAGCTCAGATGGCTTGGCTTCCTCATGCCAAGATAGAGAATGCAGGTCTTCAAGAGGAAAGAAAACCAGATCAAACACAGGTGATAGTGCAGGGGGACCCCACTGCTGGAGAGCTCAGTTCAGAGAAAATGCTCCTTCTTGTCACCCCACCTTTTTTGTTTTTTTTTTGTTTGTTTGTTTTTCCCTCCCCTTGAGGTTTTGAGGTTTTAGCGTCAGGGAAGACTAATCCAATCAATACAGGATTAATCCCAACAATTGGACAGACTGAGAAGTCTTCCAAGGGCAGAGAAAGTAACTACAAACTTTTGTCCCTGGGGGGAAGACCTTTCATCAAAGATCATTAAATACATCTACTCAAACTAGCAGAACAAGGAAGGGAAAAAAAACATGAGTAAGCAACAGAAAAAGAGAAAAGAAATGACAATTGACAGCTTCTTTTAAGGAAGTGAAAAGGGAGCAAATGAAACAGAAAGAGAAGAAGAGGAAGTAGTTCCAGCAAACTGGACACAGACTTTGGAAGATCTCAAAATTCAATTAACTCAAGAATTTAAATGATTAATTCAAGAACTTCAGGAACTCAAAAAACAATCAAGAGAGGTTGAAGACAATTTGAAAAAGGAAATACATGAGGTAAAACAAGAAAATAAAGTCTTGAAAGCCAGAATTGGTAAGCTTGAAAATGAAACAAAGAAGGCAAAAGATGATCTACAAAGAAAATCAGACCAGAAAGAGACGGATGACCAAAAAGCAAGGGATGAAATTCAGTCTTTAAAAAACAAAACTCAACAACTAGAAGAAAATGACTTCACAAGGCAGAAAGAATATATTAAACAAAATTTTAAAAAATGAAAAATTTGAGGAGAATATGAAACACCTCACTGATTCAACCAAAGATCTGGAGAACAGAGCTAGAAGAGACAACTTAAGAATTATTGGTTTACCAGAACATCATGATAAAAGAAAAAGTTTAGATAGCATTTTACAAGAAATTATCAGAGAAAATTGCCCAGAAATTCTTGAACAAGAGGGAAAAGTGGAAATTGACAAGATCCTCAGATCACCTCCTACATTTAATCCACAACTGACAACTACCAGGAATACTATAGCCAAATTCAAAAACTACCAGACCAAGGAAAAAATATTACAAGCTGCCAAAAAGAAGTCATTCAAATATCAGGGAACCACAGTTAGGATAACACAGGATCTGGCTGCATCTACAATGAAGGACTGGAAGGCATGGAACACAATATTCAGGAAAGCAAGAAAACTGCGTCTACAACCAAGAATCAACTACACAGCAAGACAAACTATATTATTGCAGGGGAAAGTATTGTCATTCAATAAAATCGAGGACTTCCAAATATTCATCAAGAAAAAACCAGACTTAAACAGAGAGTTTGCTGCCCAAACCCGGAACTCAAGAGAATCAACATAAAGCAATTAAGAGAATGGGGGGAGGAGAAAAAATTCTTTTATTTAAGGGACACAACAAGTTCAATCATTTTATATCCCAAGAAGAAAAGAAGGTATTGGCAAATATTAAAAATTATTATTACCAACAGGGTAACTAGAAGAAGTTTACATAGAGGGAACAGGGACAAACTGTATAGGATGAAATGTTAAGAGATATATAAATATGTATATGTATGTATGTGTAAATATATACAAAACTGGGGGGGAAGGTAACAATAAGAAAAAAAAGGAAAGCAAACAAAAAGGAATAAATTTATATTCCATAAAGGAGCACATGGGATCAACAGGGAAAAAATAACAATACACTGTAAGGGTAAAGAGGTTAGAGAGAGGGAATATTCAATACTAAAGTGCATTGAAATCAACGTAGAGAAGAACAATCAGATCCATAGGGGCAGAAAATTGATTCATGCCCTATAGAGAAGTAGAAGGGTAACAAAGGGACTGGTAGGGAGGGAAGCAATACTAGGAAGGTAGAGGGCTTGGGGGGGGGGAGCACCACGTGGCTTTAAAGAACAATAAGAGGGGAATAAGAAGGCAGGGGGGAGAAAGGGAAGTACAACAAGGGAGGGGATTATAGGAACTGATTAAAAACAAAACACTGGTATAAAAGGAAACAGTTAAAGAAGAAAGGACAGGACTAGGACATCAAAATGTCTGGGAATGCAGCGTTGATAATTATAACTCTGAATGTGAATGGGATAAACTCACCCATAAAACAGAAGCAAATAGCAGAGTGGATTAGAAACCAAAACCCAACCATTTGTTGTATACAAGAAACACACATCAGACAGACAAACAGACAGACATAGAATGAAAATGAGAGGATGAAGCAAAATCTTTTGGGCTTCAAATGAGAAAAAGAAGGCAGGGGTGGCTATCATGATCTTTGACAGAGCCAAAGTAAAAATAGATAAACTTAAAAGAGATAGGGAAGGTTACTACATCCTAATAAAAGGCAGTATAAACAATGAAGAAATATCTGTACTCAATATGAATGCACCAAATGGAATTTCCACATTTCTAAAGGAGAAGCTAGTGGAGCTCAAGGATGAAATAGATAGCAAAATCATACTAGTAGGGGACATGAACCTTCCCCTCTCAGATCTCTATAAGTCAAACCAAAAAATAAATAAGAAAGAGATAAGAGAGGTGAATGAAGCCCTAGAAAAATTCGAGTTAATAGATATTTGGAGAAAAATAAATAGAGAAAAAAATGAATACACCTACTTTTCAGCAGCACATGGAACATTCACAAAGATCGACCATGTAATAGGCCACAGAAACATGGCAAACAAATGCAAAAAAGCAGAAATAATAAATGTAACCTTCTCAGATCATAATGCAATAAAAATAGTTATTAGTAAGAATACATGAAGAGGCAAACCCAAAACTAATTGGAAATTAAATAATATGATTCTCCAAAATAATTTAGTGAAAGAACAAATCATAGAAACAATAATTTCATTGAAGACAATGACAATGATCTTACCCAAACTTATGAAATGCAGCCAAAGCAGTTCTAAGAGGAAAATTTATATCACTGAGTGCATATATTAACAAATTAGGGAGGGCAGAGGTTAATGAATTGGGCATGCAACTTAAAAAACTAAAGAATAAACAAATTAAAAATCCTCAGATGAAAACTAAATTAGAAATACTAAAAATCAAAGGAGAAATTAATAAAATCAAAAGTAAAAGAACTATTGAATTAATAAATAAGAGTAGAAGCTTGCATTTTGAAAAAACAGATAAAATAGACAAAGCACTAGTTAATCTGATTTAAAAAAGGAAAGAAGAAAACCAAATTAATAGTATCAAAGATGAAAAAGGAGACCTCACCTCTAATGAAGAGAAAGTTAAAGCAATCATTAAAAACTATTTTGCCCAATTATATAGCAATAAATTTAGTAATCTAGGTGATATGGATGAATATTTGCAAAAATATAAATTGCCTAAATTAACAGCAGAAGAAATAGAATACTTGAATAATCCAATATCAGAAAAAGCAATTGAACAGGCCATTAAAGAACTCCCTAAGAACAAAATCGCCAGGGCCTGATGGAATCAAAAGTGAATTCTATCAAACATTCAAAGAACAATTAATCCCAATACTATACAAATTATTTGATATAATAAGCAAAGAAGGAGTCTTACCAAACTCCTTTTATGACACAAATATGGTACTAATTCCAAAGTCAGGCAGATCAAAAACAGAGAAAGAAAATTACAGACCAATCTCCTTAATGAATATAGATGCAAAAATAGAATACTAGCAAAAATACTCCAGAGAGTTATCAAGAGGGTTATTCATCATGACCAGGTGGGATATACCAGGAATGCAAGGATGGTTCAACATTAGGAAAACCATCCACATAATTGACCATATCAACAAGCAAACCAACAAAAACCACATGATTATCTCTATAGATGCTGAAAAAGCCTTTGACAAAACACAACACCCATTCCTACTGAAAACACTAGAAAGTATAGGAATAGAAGGTTCTTTCCTAAAAATAATAAACAGTATATATCTTAAACCATCAACAAGCATCATATGCAATGGGGATAAATTAGAAGCCTTTCCAATAAGATTAGGTGTGAAACAAGGATGCCCATTATCACCTATTTTATTTAACATTGTACTAGAAACACTAGCAATATTAAACTGTACTATAAAGCAGCAGTCATCAAAACAATATGGTACTGGCTAAGAGACAGAAGGGAGGATCAGTGGAATAGACTTGGGGTAAGTGACATCAGCAAGACAGTGTACGATAAACCCAAAGAGCCCAACTTTTGGGACAAAAATCCACTATTTGACAAAAACTGTTGGGAAAATTGGGTAACAATATGGGAGAGATTAGTTTTAGATCAACATCTCACAGCATACACCAAGATAAATTCAGAATGGGTGAAAGACTTAAATATAAAGAAGGAAACTGTAAATAAATAAATTAGGTGAACACAGAATAGCATATTTGTCAGATCTCTGGGAAAGGAAAGATTTTAAAACCAAACAAGATTTGGAGAAAATTATAAAAAGTAAAATAAATAATTTTGATTATATTAAATTAAAAAGATTTTGTACAAAGAAAAACAATGCAACCAAAATCAGAAGGGAAACAACAAACAGGGACAAAATCTTTATAACAAAAAATTCTGACAGAGGTCTAATTACTCAAGTATACAAGGAGCTAAATCAATTGTATAAAAAATCAAGCCATTCCCCAATTGATAAATGGGCAAGGGACATTAATAGGCAATTTTGAGATAAAGAAATAATCAAAAGCATCAATAAGCACATGAGAAAGTGTTCTAAATCTCTAATAATTAAAGAAATGCAAATCAAAACAACTCTGAGGTACCACCTCACACCTAGCAGATTGGCTAAAAGGATAGCAGGGGAGAGTAATGAATGTAGGAGGGGATGTGGCAAAATTGGGACATTAATGCACTGCTGGTGGAGTTGTGAACTGATCCAACCATTTTGGATAGCAATTTGGAACTATGTCCAAAGAGCAATAAAAGAATGCCTGCCTTTTGATCCAGCCATAGCATTGCTGAGATTGTACCTGAAAGAGATCATAGATAAACAGACTTGCACAAAAATATTTATAGCTGCGCTTTTTGTAGTGGCAAAAAACTGGAAAAGGAGGGTATGCCCTTCAATTGGGGAATGGCTGAACACATTGTGGTATATGCTGGTGATGGAATACTATTGTGCTAAAAGGAATAATAAACTGGAGGAATTCCATGTGAACTGGAAAGACCTCAAGGAATTGATGCAGAGTGAAAGGAGCAGAGCCAGAAGAACATTGTACACAGACACTGATATACTGTGATAAAATCGAATGGAATGGACATCTGTACTAGCAGCAATGCAATGACCCAAGACAATTCTGAGGGACTTATGGAAAGGAACACTACCCACATTCAGAGGAAGAACTGCAGGAGTAGAAACACAGAAGAAAAACAACTGCTTGGACACTTGGGCTGATGAGGACATGATTGGGGATATAAACCTGAAAAGACCATACCCGTGTAACTATCAATAATGTGTACGTAAGTCTTGACTGACCACACATAATAAAACCAGTGGAAATGTGAATTAGGTACAGAGGAGGGGGGTGAGGAGTTGAGGGGGTGAAGGGGAAAGTAAAAACATGAGTTATGTAACCATGGAAAATTTTTCTAAAAATAAAAAATTATTAAAATAATAATATGACAAAACTTTTTAATTTCACATGGTTTTATGAATGTATTAATAATTTCATTGCCACATCTATCAAATTACCAAAAGATCAAAGAACCAGAAAACAAAATTCAGGTTTCTTTGTTGTTATTTTGTGAAGGAAGTTCATGAATCTTTTTTTTTTACTTGAATAATTTTTATTTTTTAGAAAAGTTATCATGGTTACATGATTCATGTTCTTACTTTCCCCTTCACCCCCTCTAACTACCCCCGACCATAGCCGATGCTCATTTCCCCTGGTTTAACATGTGTCATTGATCAAGACTTATTTCCAAATTGTTGATAGTTGTGAATGTGGGTAAGGTTCTTTTCCATAAGAATTGTCCTGGGTAATTGCATTGCTGCTAGTACCGAAGTCCATTACATTTTATTTTACTACAGTGTATCAGTCTTTATGTACAATATTCTTTTGGCTCTGCTCCTTTCACTCTGCATCAATTCCTGGAGGTCTTTCCAGTTCACATGGAATTCCTACAGTTTATTATTCCTTTTGGTGTAATAATATTCCATCGCCAGAATATACCACAGTTCGTTTAGCCATTCCCCAATAGAAGGGCATACCCTTGTTTTCCAGTATTTTGAGACCACAAAAATCGCGGCTTTAAACATTTTCGTATAAGTCTGTTTATCTGTCATCTCACTGGGGTACAAACCCAACAATGGTATGGCTGGATCAAAGGGCAGGCAATCTTTTTTTTTAAACCCTTGTACTTTGGTGTATTTTCTCATAGGTGGAAGAGTGGTACGGGTGGGCAATGGGGGTCAAGTGACTTGCCCAGGGTCACACAGCTGGAAGTGGCTGAGGCCGGGTTTGAACCTAGGACCTCCTGTCTCTAGGCCTGACTCTCACTCCACTGAGCTACCCAGCTGCTCCCCAGGCAATCTTTTATAGTCCTTTGACTGTATTTCCATATTGCCATCCAGAATGGTTGGATCAGTTCACAACTCCACCAGCAATGCATTAATGTCCCAATTTTGCCACATCCCCTCCAACATTCATTACTCTCCCCTATACTCATTTTAGCCAATCTGCTAGGTGTGAGGTGATATCTCAGGGTTGTTTTGATGTGCATTTCTCTAATTATTAGAGATTTAGAGCACTTTCTCATGTGCTTATTGATAGTTTTGATTTCTTTATCTGAAAATTGCCTATCCATGTACTTTGCCCATTTATTAATTGGGGAATGGCTTGATTTTTTACACAATTGCTTTAACTCCTTGTATATTTGAGTAATTAGACCCCTGTCAGAGTTTTTTGTTCTGAAGATTTTTCCCAATTTGTTGTTTCCCTTATGATTTTGGTTGCATTGTTTTTGTTTGTACAAAAGCTTTTTAATTTAGTATAATCAATCATCCTATTCACATTCAGAGTTATAATTATCAGTTGGTTATTCCCCAACATTTTGGTATCCTCTCTTAGTTCTACCCCTTCTTATGCTATTTCCTTTTAAACCAGTGATTTGTTTTAAACCAGTAACCCTTGTCCCCTCCCTTGATTTACTACCCTTTCTATCTGCTCCCTTGCTGTTCCCCTCTTTTTATTTTTAAGGCCTAATGAATTCCCTCTCCCTTCTCATTCCTTCCCTTTTTTGACCTCCCCTCTCCTCTGCTCCCCTTGGTTTATACCTTCTGACTTTCTCAGTAGGGTTAGATAGAGTTCTATATCTCAATGGATATAGCTACTCTTCCCTCTCAGGGTTAATTCCATTGAGAGTAAGGTTTACATATTACCTCTTAATGCTCTCTTCTTCTCCTTCTTATAATAGTATTCATCCCTTCCCCTTCCCATGCCCTCTTTGTGTGTAATAGAATATCCTATCTTTCTCATTCATTCAAGTTTCTCTTGGTGTCCTCTACTATTCACCCCCCTCTTTCCCACCCACCCCCTTATCATCTTAGACCATTTAGTACTCCAACCTCTCCTTGTAAATAATTCTTCCAATTACTATAATAGTGGATACTATAATAGTGAATAGAGTTCACTACAGAGAATTACATATAACATTTCTCCATATAGGAATACAAATAATTAGATCTTATTGAAGCCCTTAAAGAGGCAACTTTAAAAATAAGAGTTTTCTTTCTTTCCCCCCTCTGTTTCTTGTTTACCTTTTCATGTTTCTCTTAGTTTTTGTGATTGGATATCAAACTTTCCATTTAGTGCTGGTCTTTTCTGTGCAAATACTTGGAAATCTTCTATCTTGTTGAATGCCCATAAGTTCCCCTGGAAGTGTATAGTCAGTTTTGATGGTAGTTGATCCTTGGTGGTAGACTCAGTTCTCTTGCCTTTCTGAATATCATATTCCAAGCCTTGCGGTCTTGTAGTTTGGAGGCTGCCAGATCCTGTGTGATCCTGATTGTTGCTCCTTGATATCTAAATTGTCTCTTTCTGGCTTCTTGAAAGATTTTTTTCTTTTACTTGGAAGTTCTTTAATTTGGCTGTTTTATTCCTGGGAGTTGTCTTTTCAGGGTTTAGTGTAGAGGGTGTTCTATGGATCCTTTCAATGTCTATATTGCCCTCTTGTTGTAGAACTTCAGAGCAATTTTGCTGAATAATTTCCTTTAGTATGGAGTCCAAATTTCTATTAATTTCTGCTTTTTCAGGAAGACCAATGATTCACAGATTATCCCTTCTAGACCCGTTTTCTTGATCTGTCAATTTCTCAGTGAGATATTTCATGTTTCCGTCTATTTTATCAGTCTTTTGACTTTGCTTTATTTGTTCTTGTTTTCTTGAGAGATCATTGGCTTCTACTTGCCCAGTTCTTGTCTTTAGAGGCTGGTTTTCTGCTTTATTCTTTTGATTTTCCTTTTCGATTTGGTCTATCCTGTTTTCTAGCTGTTTGTTTTTGGTCTCCAATTTGCTTATTAATTCTTTTGATTTGGGGGCATCTTTTTCTAATTGCCCAATTCTAGCCTTTAGAGACTGGTTTTCGGCTATAATCTTTTGGTTTTCCTTTTGAATCTGGTCTGTTTGATTTTTCAAGGCTTCCAGCTGGTCATTTCTGGTCTTTAATTTTCTTCTCAAATAATTTGATTTCTGAACCTCACTTTCTACTTGTGAAATTCTGCCTCTTAAATTGTTATTTTCTTGTCAGTTCTCTACCATCTTTCTCATAATCTCAGATTTGAACTCTTCAATAGCTTGTGACCAGTTTTCATTTCTTTGGGAAGGTTTGAATATGATTACTTGTTTGTTCTCCTCTGCTGTTTGCTCTGTTGTCTGGATTTTTTCTGTGTAAAAGTTGTCGAGTGTTAAGGATTTCTTCTTGATCTTTATCTTCTGGGGTTCTTGACTCTGGCTTGCCATTGTTAGCCTAGCGCCCTCTCAGCTTTATCCTAACGCCCAGTGTCTGTCTGCGCTGTTTAGGTTCCTGAGGTCACAGGTCTAGCTGTTCTCAGGTTCAACCTCCTGGTGGTCCCTTTGCTTGTTCCTCTGCCCAAAGCTCCTTTAACAGTCTCAGGGAGCTGCTTCCACAGGCGTACATCCCTCTGCACTGGGTCCCCACTCAAGGTCCACGCCTGTGCTCAAGATCCGTGTCTGCAGCTGCAACTGTGCCTGCGCTCAGTGTCTGTGTTCAAAGTCCGCTCATTCTTTAGCCGCTTGGGGGTCTTAAGTCTTGCTGCTCTCAGGAGCAGGTCCTAGTGACCATAGGTAGCTGCCAATGACTTAATGGGTGCCCCAAACTTGCTCTAAATCTTTTGCGCTGGCTTTGGCATTGTAGGTGGTGTGTGTGTGTGTGGGGGGGTAGGTGGTTGCTCAGCTTGCGTTGTAGTGAGAGCTATTTCACCCCTTTATAGCTTGGAAATGCCCTGATCCCACATACCTTCAAAGATGCGTCCTGTTGTGGGGTCCCTTTGTTCGTCTGGATTTGTTTTTATGTCTTTTTGAGGAGTCCTGTATATGTGGGTTAGGAGAGGTTAAGCAAGCTGCTTCTACTCTACCGCAATCTTCATCTGGAAGTCCCCAGAATGTCATGAATCTTAAGAGAAATAAATCCTAAAATGTAGAAAAGAAGAGGGACTAAAAATTAGAGATTTCACACTACATTGCAAAGCATTTTTATTGATTTTTTTAAATTTTTAAACCCTTAACTTCTGTGTGTTGACTTATAGGTGGAAGAATGGTAAGGGTAGGCAATGGGGGTCAAGTGACTTGCCCAGGGTCACCCAGCTGGGAAGTGTCTGAGGCCGGATTTGAACCTAGGACCTCCTGTCTCTAGGCCTGGCTTTCAATCCACTGAGCTACCCAGCTGCCCCCTGCAAAGCATTTTTAATTTAAAAAATACTGAATTCAAATAAAAATAAAATGTGAGGAATGAAATATATTAGCTACATAAGAGACAGAGGAGATACTGTATCTTACTGTTTAATAAAATTTATACAGTTAAGTATCCTGTTTTTTTAAATGCAAGGAAATGAGGATCAGGCAAGTTGTCACCATACAGGTGTTGTGGTTGTTTTTGTTCACCATTCTGGATGATTTATGGATTTTTTCCAGCTATCTATGTCTTTCTGAAACTATGGCACCTCAAAGTAAAATGATACTCTAATTATTGCCTAAACAGGAAGGAATAAATGATGTTTGTTTTTTTCAGTCACTTCAATTGTCCTAATTTTAATTTATATTTCAGCAAGAATTATTTTTATTGAAAAACTACATTTCTTCATTGATCCCTAGGATTGATATTGACCTTTCTTCTCAGAATATACATGTAATATAAGGGGTTGATTTGCTAACTTTCAAGAATATTTAGCATGTACTATTTTATATTGTAACTTTTGGTATTAATGTCTTATCTCTAAAAGTGTTGGAAATATAACTTATCTAAACTTTGCCTTAGAACCTTGTATAATGTTCTATGTGTTCAAGAGTAATAAATATTTATATTTGCTCTGAGATAAGAGGAAACAACTTGACTTGAGAGAGCAATGGATTTTTAGTCAAAAGACCTGAGTTCTGATCTTGGCTTTGCTCCCTTTTACCTTTGAAATCTTGAACAAATAATTCATTCTCTCCTCTTAAATAAAATTTAAAAAAATCTTCATGACCTCATTTGAGGTTTTCTTGGTAAGCATACCAGAGTGATTTTTCATTTCTTTCTCCGGCCCAATTTACAGAAGAAACTCAGGCAAAAAAAAATAAAATGACTTGACATGTTTCACACATCTAGAACAGTCTCTGAAGCCATAATTCTCTTCTTCCTGACTCTAGGCAAGGGACTCTTTCCACTATATCACTTATCTGCTGTTGATTACACAGGTAGCTAGTGACAAACCAGAGTTAGGACTCAGGTATTCTGACTCCTACTCCAATGCCTCTTTTCTCCATTTATTTAAATTTTTAAAGTATTCTTTTTTAATATATATATATATATATATATATATATATATATATACAGATGAGAAAAATAATTAGAAAATAAATTAATCAGACTTCCATTTTTTTACAAAGGATAAGCATGGTTAGATTAAGTATGACCTTAAATCTTTAATGTTGATATATATGAATTAGACACTAAGTCTGGGTCTAGACTTGAAATGTAAGATGTTGGAATTTTCTACATCATAGATTTTAAAATTGGGCAAGAGCCCTAACAATCATCTACCCAACCACTTACCTTCCAGATAGAGAAACTGTGTTCCTTTCAAAGCTAAGATAATGTGACACTGAATAGAGAACTAGACCTAGAGTCAGGAAGACTATTTTTTTTTAGAAAAAATTTTTCCATGGTTACATGATTCATATTCTTGCTCTCTCTCTCCTCCCCCCCCC
>NC_058130.1:316698685-316725964 GCF_016433145.1 Gracilinanus agilis | reverse complement strand
ATATATATATATATATATATATATATATATATATATATATATATATATATATATATATAATTTTAAAACATTTTTATTATTATTGTTTTCCCTTGTATGTGCAATACAGTATTTGAGTTTTCTTTTTTTCTCTCATTTTTTGTACTTGAAGCACATTTTATAAGTATTATTGTTTTTTGATTTTGCACTAGGGTAAGTTTAAAATGTCCAGTAGCCATAATGTCAGTACATACTCAAAAGCTTTAAATTATGGAAACCTGCCGTTCATTGTTTAAAAATTATGGGACTCTGCTTAATAATCGTGTCTGATTCCAGGAGAAGTGAATACAAAAGAACCACTGCATAGTGCCAAGGAGCACATAAGAACCTGCACAGTTCCAATGAGCACAAGGTCAAAGAGACCAACCAGTCCTAGTGGGATTGATGAGATTCTGCTCCAAGACAGGAGATTTGAACTTGTTTGTGGTTCGAAGTTGCAGCTGTTTGACATACATCAGACGCAGGTCTTCCCAGTGCCACATTCTACCAAGTACTGAAGTTTGGTTACCATGCAGGCTCCCCTATCCCTGAGAGAAAAGGTAAAATCAGACCAGGGAATGCTATTTCCCATTTGCTGCTAAAATCTAGTCCCTTTTCTTTCTCTCATAGTATGGTAATTTTCTGTAGTCCTGGCTGCTGATCAGGTAAGTGCATAATTACTACTACAGGCTTGTGGGTAATAAATCACTTTAATCAGGCCCTGATTCAAGGACCTGTTATTAGGTTTATTTTTCCTTACTTTAAAATTTTTACACATAAGACTTTGATATTTTATATTTCATCCAGAATTTATTTTTTTCTTTTATTTGGATTTTTGATGGTTTTGATTTTCTTTTGACAACTAATTGATATACCCCATAACTCAGCCATGTATCCCTGAGTGATCCATGTGTTTGTCAACACCTTCCTCAGAGGAGATTGTATTATTTTCCTATAATGCAAAATTTAAATTATTTTGAGAGTAATTTTAGGATAGGATAAGAAACATGCTGGCTCCCCAAATCCAGAAAGTGAACTGTTTGGATGATGCCATGAAGATGCCTACAAAGACCACACAGTGCACCAAAAGATCCAGAGTGACTTTTGGGATGTGGTGAATTGAACTGTGGGATAGGATAGCCCAAAACCACAGATCCAGGAAATAAACACAAAAGCAATAATACTGCCAATGATGGGGGAGAAAGAAGTAAAAAATATGAATAAACAACAGAAAAAGAAAAAAAGAAATTACAATCAACAACTTCTAACTAGGTAATGAACAAAGAACAAGTAGAACAGAGGAAGACCTAGGAACATCAAGAAAAAAACTGAGAAACTCCAGTAAATTGGACATAGGCTTTGGAAGAACTCAAGACAATTCAGAAAACAATTAAGAGGGGCTGAACAAAATTGGGAAAATAACTTAAAAACAAAATAGGTCATCTGGAAACTAAAACAAGAAAATAGTTTTTATAAGCCAGAATTGATGAGCTAGAAAACAAGTTAATGAAAGTGAAAGATGACATACAAAGAAGAACAAACCAAAAGGAAAAGGATGACCAAAAAGCCAGGGATGAAATTCAGTCTTTAAAAATTAGAATCCAACAACTAGAAGCAAATGAAGTCACAAGGCAGCAAGAGTCTATAAAATGAAATCAAAAGAAGAAAAAAATGGAGGAAAATATGAAATACCTCATTGATAAAACAACAGACATGGAAAACAGATCCAGGACAGACAATTTGAGAATTATTGGACTACCAGAAAAACATGATAAAAGAAAAATTCTGGATATCATTCTACAGGAGATTATCTAAGAAAACTGTCCCTACATTCTTGAACAAGAGGGTAAAGTGGAGATTGAAAGAATCTACAGATCACCTCCTGCATTAAATCCCCAATTGACAACCCCTTGGAATGTCATAACCAAGTTCAAGAACTTCCAGACGAAGGAAAATATAGTACAAGCTGCTAAAAAGAAACCATTCAGATAACATAGACCACAGTTAGGATAACACAGGACCTGGATGTATCCATACTAAAGGACCAGAAGGTATGGAAAATAATATTCCAGAAAGCAAGGCAACTGGGTCTACAACCAAGAATCAATTACCCTGCAAAATTGACTATATTCTTGCAGGGGAAAGTATGGTCATTCAATAAAAGAGAAGACTTCCAAGCATTCCAAAAGAAAACACTTGACTTAAACAGAAAATTTGATGCCCAAACATAGAACTCAAGACAATCACCAAAAGGTAATTAAGAAATGGAAAACAAAAAACAACTTTTTTAAGGGACCCAATAAGTTCAAATGATTTGTATTCCTATAAGAAAAGATGATATTGGTAACTCTTAAAAATTGTTACTATTATTAGCTAGAAGATGTATACTTAGAAGGAACAGTGACAAACTGTGTGGGATATGTCCAAAAAATATAAAGTACTAGAGACATAAAAGAGAATAATATTAAGAGAAATGGTAAAAGAGATAAAATGGAATAATTATTTATTTCATAAAGAAGCACACGTGGGGATGAGGGGAAAAGACCAATACAATGGAAGGGTGAAAGAGGTTAGCAATAGGCAATACTTAAAATTTATGTTCATTGAAATTGACTCAGAAAAGGATAAACAATCAGATCCATTGGGGCATAGATTTATATTGTACCCTATAGAGAAATAGGAGGGTAATAAATGAGCAGGTGGAGAGGGGAGCAGTATAAAGGAGGGAGAGATTGGGGAGTCATTTAAAAGTAAGAGGAGAATCAATAAGAGGTGAGGGAGTGGAAAGGGGAGTAACATTAGGGAGAGAAAAGGGGGAGACTAACTAAAAGTGAAAAGTTGGAAGGGAGGGTAAGAGGGATGAGAGAAAAAGCAGAATCAAAGGAGGTAGTAAAAATGGAGAGTAATACACAGTCAGTAATCATAACTGTGAATGCGAATGGGAGGAACTCACCAATAAAAAGGAAGTGGATAGCAGAATAGATTAAAAACCAGAATCCTATCATATGTTGTTTATAAGAAATAAACTTGAGATATGTAGGCATAAATAGGGTAAAGGTAAGAGGGTGGAGGAGAATTTACTGACCTGCAACTGAGACAAAGAAGGCAGGAGTAGCAATTGTGATTTCAGACAAAGCTAAAGCAAAATCAAATCTCATTAAAAGGATAAAGAAGTCAATTACATATTGATGAAAGGAAGAATAAATAATGAAGAAATATCAGTATTCAACATATACGTACCAAATGATACAGCATTCAGATTCCTAAAGGAGAAACTAAAGGAGTTTAAGAAGGAAATAGATACTAAAACCATACTAACTGGGGACCTCAAACTTCCTCAATCAGAACTAGATAAATCAAACCAAAAAATAAATAAGAAAGTGAGGGAAGTGAATGAAATGTTAGACAAATTAGAGCCAATAGACATTTGGAGAAAAATAAATAGGGATAAAAAGGAAAATTCCTTCTTTTCAGCAGTACATGGTACATATACAAAGATTGATCATGTACTAAAACATAAAGATATTACAAACAAATGTAGAAAAGCAGAAATAATAAATGCAATTTTTTCAGACCATAATGCAATAAAAATAATGAGTGCTTGTGGAAATACAGATTGAAAATTAATTGGAAACTAAATAATCAAATTCTTCAAAACTGGTGGATCAGGGGGGCAGCTTGGTAGCTCAGTGGATTGAGAGCCAGGCCTAGAGATGGGAGGTCCTAGGTTCAAATCTGGCCTCAGACACTTCCCAGGTGTGTGACCCTGGACAAGTCACTTGACCCCCATTGCCTACCCTTACCACAGAATTAACTCCAAGATGGAAGGTAAGGGTTTAAAAAACTGGTGGATCAAAGAACAAATCAATGAAACAATTATTGATTTCATTGAAGAGAATGACAATGAGGAAACAACTTATCAAAATCTATAGGATGCAACCAAAGGAATACTAAGGGGAAAGTTTATATCCCTGAGTGTATGTATCAAGAAATCAGAGGGAAGAGGTAAATGAATTGGGCTTACAACTGAAAAAACTAGGAATAGAACAAATTAAAAATCCCCAAATAAAAACTAAATTGGAAATCATAAAAATCAGAGGGGAAATTAATAAAATTGGAAGTAAAAGAATTATTGAACAAATAAAAAAGAGTAAGACCTGGTACTTTGAAAAAAACAAATAAAATATATAATGTAATGGTTAATCTAATAAAAAAGAAGAAAATCATGTTAATAGCATCAAAGATTAAACAGGCAACCTCACCTCTAATGAAGAGGAAATTAAAGTAATTATTAAGAAATATTTTGTCCAATTATATGGCAATAAATATGACAACCTAAGTGAATATTTACAAAAATATAAACTGCCTAGATGAACAAAAGAGGAAACAGAATATTTAAACAATCCCATCTCAGAAAAAAAAATTGAACAAGCTATCAAGGAACTCCCTAAGAGAAAATCCCCAGGGCCAGATGGATTTACAAGTGAATTCTATCAAACATTTAAAAAACAACTAATCCCAATACTTTACAAAACTATTTGATAAAATTAGCAAAGAAAGATCTTTATCAAATTCCTTTTATGACACAAATATAATACTTATTCCAAATTCAGTCAGAAAAAGACCAGAAAAAGAAAACTACTGACTATTCTCCTTAATGAACATAGATGCCAAAATCTTAAACAGAATACTAGAAAAAAGACTCCAGCAAGGAGTCATGAGGGTTATTCACTATGATCTTATGAGATTTATAAGAGGAATGCAAGGATGGTTTAAAATTAGGAAAACCATCCATATAAGTATCCAAATCAACAACCAAACCAACAGAAATCACATGATTATCTCAATAGATGCAGAAAGAGCCTTTGACAAAATTCAATACTCATTTCCATAGAAAACACTAGAAATTATAGGAATGGAAGGGTCTTTCCTAAAAATAATAAACAGTATATATTTAAAACCATCAGTAAGCATCAACTGCAATGGGGATAATTTAGAAACCTTCCCAAAAAGAACTGAAGTGAATCAAGGATGCTCATTATCCCCTCTATTATTTAACATTGTACTAGAAACACTAGCAGTAGCAATTAGAGAAGAAAAAGAAGTTGAAGGGATTAAAGTAAGTACTGAGTTGACTAAACTATCACTCTTTGCAGATGATATGATGGTCTACTTGAAGAATACTAGATTTTTGCCACCACAAAAAGCACAGCTATAAATATTTTCATACAAGTCTGTTTATCTATGATCTCTTTGGGGTACAAACCCAACAATGGTATGGCTGGATCAAAGGGCAGGCATTCTTTTATAGCCCTTTGAGCATAGTTCCAACTGGAAAATGAGGGTATGCCCTTCAATTGGGGAATGGCTGAACAAATTGTGGTATATGCTGGTGATGGAATAGTATTGTGCTCAAAGGAATAGTAAACTGGAGGAAGTCCATGTGAACTGGAAAGACCTCCAGGAATTGATGCAGAATGAAAGGAGCAGAGCCAAAAGAACATTGTACACAGAGACCAATACACTGTGTTAAAATCTAATGTAATGGACTTCTGTACTAGCAGCAATGCAATGACCCAGGACAATTCTGAGGGATTTATGGAAAAGAATGCTACCCACATTCAGAGGAAGAACTACAGGAGTGGAAACAGAAGAAAAACAACTACTTGAACACATGGGTTGAGGTGGACATGATTGGGGATGTAGACTCAAAACTACCACACCAATGCAACTATCAACAATTTGGAAATAGGTCTTGATCAATGGCACATGTTAAAACCAGTGGAAATGTGCATCTGCCATGGGGGGGAAGGGAATGTTGGGGGGGGTGTTGAAGGGGAAAGTAAGAGCATGAATTATGTAACCATGTTAACTTTTCAAAAAAATAAATATTAATAAATGCTTAAAAAAACTATAGTTACAGTCACATACATAGACAAAAGTTGATTTTCCATCATGAATTTCCATAGGGAAAATGCTCCTTGAGAGAAACAGTGAAAATGCTTTCACTTTTGGCTAAGAAAGTACATACTCTTCAGAATGTCACATTTGGATTTGATCTTTCAACTACAGGTTATACCAGTGATGGGCAAACTTTTTAAAGAGGGGGTCAAAGGAAAGAAAATGTTCATCTCTCAGTCTGTTTCTAAGGCAACTCTTTCGAAGTTTCATTGTATTGTGGTCCTACTCATTGTATTCATCAGATTAGGAATGACTATCAATAATATGTAAATAAGTCTTGACTGATCACACCTGTTAAAACCAGTGGAAATGTGCATTGGATATGGGGGAGGGCTAAAGGGGGGTTGAAGGGGAAAGTTAAAACATGAATTTTGTATAAAAAATTAAAAAATATAAGTCCGTGGAAGAAAATGTATAAATAAATAAATAAAATTAAAAAAAAGAATCCTAGAAAACCATCTAAAAAGAGAGTGGAAATAATTAACAACTTTGGAAAAGTTGCAGAATGCCAAATAAATAAATAAATCACACAAATCAGCAGGATATATTTCCTATATATTTCCAACACACCTCAACAGCAAGAGTTAGAAAGAGAAATTCCACTTAAAGTCACCTTAGACAATATAAAATATTTAGGAATCTATTTGCCAAGACAAACACAGGAAATATAAGAATACAACTGTGAAACACTTTCTACACAATTAAAACTCAATCTAAACAATTGGAAAAGCACCAATTGCTCATGGGTAGGACCAGCTAATATAATAAAAATGTTAATTCTACCCAAGTTAATCTATGAATTCAGTGCCATACCTATCAAACTACCAAACCTTTTTTTAATTGAATTAGAAAAAATTATAACCAAGTTCATTTGGAAGAATAAAAGATCAAGAATATCAAGGTAAATAATGAAAAAAATTGTGAAGGATGAGAACTTAGCAGTGCCAGATCTTAAACTGTACTGTAAATTAGTGATCATCAAAACAATATGATACTGGCTAAGAGACAGAAAGGAGGATCAATGGAATAGACTTGGGGTAAATGACCTCAGCAAGGTAGTGTAGGATAAACCCAAAGATTTTGGGACAAGGACACACCATTTAACAAAAACTGCTGGGAAAATTGGAAAACAGTATGGGAGAGATTAGGTTTAGATCAACATCTCACACCTTACAGTAAAACTGTCAAATCTATGGAAAAGAAAAGAATTTAAGACCAAGCAAGAAATAGAGAATACTAAAATATGTGAAATGAATAATTTTTATTACATTAAATTAAAAAAGGTTTTGTACAAATAAAAGCAATGCAACCAAAATTAGAAAGTGAGCAACAAATTGGGGGGGGAATCTTTATAACAAAAACCTCTGACAAAGGTCCAGTTTCTCAAATTTATAAGGAGCTAAATCAATTATTCAAAAAGAAAATCAAGCCATTCCCCAATTGATAAATAGGCAAGGGACATGAATAGGCAGATAAAAAAAATCAAAATTATCAATAAGCACATGAAAAACTGTTCTAAATCTCTCTTAACTAGACAAATGAAAATCAAAATAACTGAGGTACTACTTCACACCTAGCAGATTGTCTAAAAGTAACAAATGTTGGAGGGTACATGGCAAAATTGGGACAGTAATGCATTGCTGGTGGAATTGTGAATTGATCCAATCATTCTGGAAGGCAATTTGGAACTATACCCTTTGATCCAGCCATACCACTGCTGGGTTTGTACCCCAAAAAGTTAATAGGGAAAATATGCACACAAAAATATTCATAGCCGTGCTCTTCATGGTGTCAAAAATTGGAAATTGAGGGGTTTTTCCTAAATTGGGGAATGGATGAAAAACTTGTGATATTTGATGGTAATGGAATACTGTTGTGCTGAAAGGAATAATGAATTGGAGGAATTCAATGTGAATTTGAAAGACTTCCAGGAATTGATGCAAAATGAAAGGAGTAGAACCAGGAGAACATTGTACACAGAGACTGATACTCTGTGGCACAATGGAATATAATGGCCTTGTCTTATAACAGCAATGCAACGATCCAGGATAATTCTGAGTGATTTATGAGAAAGAATGCTATTCACATCAAGAGAAAGAACTATAAGAGTAGAAATGAAGAGGGTAAACATGTGTTTGTTTGCATGGTTTAAAGGGGAAATGATTGGGATTGTTGACTTTAAATGATTACTCTATTGCAAATATTGATAATATGGAAATTGGTTTTGATAAATGATACATGTAAACCCAGTGGAATTGCTCATTGGTTCTGGGAAGGGGAAAGGAGCAGGGGAGAGAAAGAACATGGATCATTTAACCATGGAAAAATATTCTAAATTAATTAATTAATTGAAAAATAATAAAATAATTGCCCCCACCCTCAAAAGCAAGAGGAAGTGATGGAGGATAATATAAAATTTGAATAGCAACAGATTCAGCCCATAGTGATAACCTAATGAATTTTTATTGATTGAATTATTCTATCATTTCTTTTATGCTTTTCTTGATAACAATATGTACTTATGCATGGTTATTTGATAATTTATAGAAGAGAATACCTTTGTAAAGGAGGAGACATCTTTTGG
This sequence comes from Gracilinanus agilis, assembly GCF_016433145.1. Classification (NCBI taxonomy): domain Eukaryota; kingdom Metazoa; phylum Chordata; class Mammalia; order Didelphimorphia; family Didelphidae; genus Gracilinanus; species Gracilinanus agilis. Next base: position 316,717,401 of record NC_058130.1, on the reverse strand, counting down.
TCAAAACAAATGTTCTACTTTTGATTAAGTAAAGTAAAAATGAAGTAAAATTAAAAACAAATGAGATCTTGTGAGTCTACCTCACAAGTTGTAAGTAGATGGTAGATGCCTCAAATCAGGATTCATATGTGAGAGAGATCTTGGGGGCTACATCTGTTGAATACCTTGATAATGAACCACAGATGGACAGTGATCTTGACCTAGGAATAAATGGAAGGAAGATCTATGGAATATAATGGATTATAAATTGTACAGTTTTCTCAGTGATCTCAAAAGTTTGCTCCTACAAAAGTCTCTGATACAAAAGTTCTTCTATGGACACTGTGAGCTGCAAGTCATGGAATCCTATAGTCTCAGAAGAATCTTGATGACAAGGTAATCAAAGCATGAGAGAAAGATGCTTGACAGCTATAGTGTAGAGCACAGAACATTTAGCAACAATGATTTGTGTGAGAGAACTAGCATAAAAAGCATCATAGAATATGTGTATAAATGGAAAATCAGTTGGTCATGTAAGAACTGACACTGATGCATATTTCTTTAAGGTGCAGCAAGCCCTGTGGGAGATTTATCTCATTTTGTCATGTAGGACACAGTACATGGGTAGCCCAAGTCGTACCTTGATACTTTCAACATAGTTTAAAAAAAATAATGATTGAAAAGCCTGTTGCCTTTATGGACAATTTTTTTGGGAAAAAAATAAAATAGGCAAAAATTTCCCAGCATGAGCCTCATGAAGTATCATACTTATGAAATCATGGATTCATCAATGTAAATATCCCACATAAGTTTTCCTGGTAATATTTTTTTCCTGGTAATATTTTTGAAGGCAATTCCTCTGATAAGATTTGGGAGGCATCCTAGCTTCCTTGATTGGTATTTTTTATAGATCTTCCTACATTTTAGTTTTACAGTCTATCTGAGATATATAGCCCTAACTACAAAGCAATTTGTCAAAAAGAAGGTAAAGTAACTGTGTCTGGACTATTATTAGATGATTATATCAGACAATATAAAAGTTTAAGATGACTACACAAGTCCAAATCTGGTTCAAATAGTCTATTTAAAAAGCCCACTTGATAGAGCTCTAACTTTAAGGGCAGCCAGTACACATAAATAAAGGTAAAAAGACAAAGTACTTTTCGTCTTCCCATGTATATGAGGATATATTTTTCCCTATCTTGTACAAAAGAAACACAAGTGCATCATTTGACTTGTGATTAATAGTGTTTATGTGTATGCAGGCAAAGAAATGTTGGAACCTTTTCAAATACAGAAATAGCTCTCTTCAAATGTACCATTTCTTGCACAAAGTGGTGAAATTTACAGGATCAGAATGGATATATATTTTTTTTTAATTAATAATGGTTCTATTCTACTTCAGAACTATCTTTATCCTCATTTTCTCATCCTAAAATGATTAATGAATGAAGGTAGGTGTGCGTGTGTGTGTGTGTGTGTTTTCTGCGTGGCAAGGTTTCTGGGTAGCTTCTCTACTCCCACTCCCCATTTTGCTACTTCCCTTCCAAATGCAGATTGCATCATTAGTGTTTGAACAGCAAGCAAAAATCCAATCTGTGAATCTGAGAGCAGGCCTTGCCTCAGACCTTTGATGTCCTGTCACATGATGAGTTAAATCCTATGCTTCATCACATCAGGTTTTAATTTGCTACAATAGAAATAAATTACATACTGAGTAGAGGGACAGATAGTGTCTGTTTAATACCAATTTTCTGAAGTGGTTGGAGGCGGCATTCAAGTCAAATGATCAGGATCAGAAAATATTGCAATTTGTCAGCTTTATTATGTTTCTGGTAATTTGCCATATCCATAATTTAGGTATTTAGGAAATTCTTGCTTTGAGGTCAGGCATTTATTGCCCTTGATGATAAGACTTTGTTCCTCAATGTAGTCTGGCGGAGGTGTAGTTAACATCATATGGGAAATGTTAATCCTGCCCCTCTCAGGAATATTCAGCAATCCTACAGTTTTAGACATGTTTCTAATTTCCTTTTTAAGAATCAAAGTGTAGAGATTAGAAAAGATAGCAAGTGGAATTATTTACTGACTCATTTCATTAAGTTTTTGGACTCAGTCATGTTTGCAGGAGATCTAGTTAAAGAACTGCTACAAAATTAAGAAAAACAACAACAAAATACCCATCAGAACTGTCGTTTGTATTTCCAAGTCGATTTATGCAGAACAGTGGTGCAGATTCCTATGTTTCAGGGAAAATTAAGAGCATATGTTTCAGAATTCAGTCCTAATTTGCAATGAATTGCTTCAGTAAAACCACTTATATCAATATTGTTAATCTTAATGGTTTCAAGTGACCCATGTTTTAATAATCCAGACCATCAGCTGAGGGCAATTCTCTTTTCCTAATTAAGAATGTTTGACCACAAGAGGGAGTTCCTTGCCAACTGTTTACTTATCCTGAAAAGATATTGTGCACTGAAGTTACAAAGAAAAATAACGACAAATATATCTAGTTCTTTCAGGGTTTTTAGGCCAAGGAAGTCATCACAATTGATATAAATGCAAACCCTTCAATGGATCTTTAGAATAAAATATAATTTGCACTATAAAATTCAATTTTGTGGATAACATTACCCATCTTTCTTTGAAAAAGAAATGATGCATCATGTATTTGAAAGTGGCTTCTAAATTTGCACCTGCAAAATTGCAAATGTGCCCATTTGTGTACAAAACCCACATTTGCACATGCAGAGGAACATCACATCGGAGGGCATATATTATGCTACTGTACAACTAATTTGGTTAATTTGCATGAGTAAAGATAGCTTTGTCTATATAAATTAATGCACATTCATATGCTGACTCCGGCATCTCCGATGATAGCTGTGGGGGGTGTGTGTGTGTGGGGGGGGGGGGGGAGGTTCAGATATAACTTATAAAACCACACAAATTAAATTAACACCTTTAGAGGGTAAGAGTTAGTACTCCAATAGTGGACTTCTTGAAATCCATATTAAGGTTATTTTCCCCATGATTAGGTAGGTGTACAATATACATAATAATTTCATCATATATTAGAAAATGAAATGTGTTCGCTATCTCATCACAATTCAAGTTATAATAATATGTAATTCAGAAGTATCCTAGTAAAATGTGCCGTGTTGGAAATGATATTAGCATAATTAGGAAATGATATTAGATATGCAATGTTGTTCTATATCTCTTTTTCATTTAAGGCAAAGCATTAGGATTGTTTCATAACTTGGAAATGATTTCTTCAGAAGCCGATTTCAGCGACGAGGATCTGGAAGGGGTTGTCTGATGGGAGAGCAGCCAGGACTGCAATTCTCCCAGGACTCCCTTCAGCCCCAACCCCACCTCACCCCCAAACCCCCTCCCCCCACCCCAACCCCCGATCCGAGGCACCTCTCCTCCTTTCTTAGGATCAGAGATTTTCTCTCTGTTAGAGGCCATTGCATTTTTGGTGAAAAGCACCATGGAAATAAATATAGAGAAAATTAATAAGTGTGTTGGTGGTAAGTGCGGTCATTTTGACAAAACTTACTTGGAGAAAAATACTATATTGTGCATCTGTTCCCGGTGTGCCTTGATGGTTCAAGTTCTAAATCTGTGATACAGGAGGAGAAAATTCCAGTAATTTTTTTAAACTGCCTCCTCCTCCCTCCCTCCCTCCTTTGATTCTTAGAATTCTATTATTTTAAACTATTTTGGACACATTTTTGCCACATGAAGTTGTGCATTATTGAAAAAGATTTCTTTTCGTGTAACTTGAACTGGTAAGAAAGGAAACCCAGTCCTCATTCCCCCCACCCCCACCTGTGACACAACGGAGTTTTTTGCTCTCTACAGGGGGTCGTCCCCACCTGGCTACGAGTCAGCCATAAGGAAGAATAAAGGGGTAACACTGGTTTATCAGGGTCCATTAGGCAGAATGCTCTTAAGGCATGAGATTTTAACTATTTTCTGCTTATACAGAATATATTTTAACATTTTTATTATTAATATTCCTAATAAATCCAAATATATACAAAACATACATTTTGGTCATTTCCAATGATAGTGTTTTAAAAACTTTTTAGAGCTTGCTGATCGTGATTCCCTGGGGAAGAAGACATCAAGTGGCCATGACCTCTGAAAGAAAAACTTTTAATAGGTTTAGTCAGTGAGAGAATTTGACCATTAGCACTGCGAGAAAGAGGTGAGTGAAACAAGTTTTTCTCTGTGTCAGCATACAGAAAGCTGCATAGGGTTTTTTTGAAACTAGAAATCAGGCGCTTCCCATTACATGTATCACCAGCATCATCAGGATCACTAATAAAGCTATATTTTTAATCATAAATACCACGTCTGTGTCCCATTAGGTTAAGCAATAATCTCTCCATTGTTGACTATTATTTATGAAATCATATTCTACATTTTTATTAATTTTAGTAAAATGATAATAAGAATCATCATAAATGTGTTGTATCGTTAAGCAATGTTTATTTACAAATATTTACATGTTTACGTATTCTTTTATATTATGTGTGAATAATCTGTGGTTTCATTAGAGAGGGGGGATATCCCAGGGTTCAAACTCCCTTCAATCCACAAAAATCATTAACTATCTATGATTTAGTATAGAAGTCCTAAGGAGTTTCCAAAGGCAGTACAGGGTCAAGGGACCCTCAAAAGAACACAAAACTAACAGGTAGTTAAAAAAGATTTTTTTTTTCCTGTCTCTTGGCCCAATGTCCCACTAGAAAATACAAATACTCACTGGAGTATATAACCCACATTTAGCTTTCTCTAGGTTTAGGTGGTCATATATGTTTTTCTTCCATTAGAATGAGAGCTCCTAAAAAGCAATGACTGTTTCACTTTTGTACTTATATCCACCAGTGCTTCAAATTAAGCATGTTGTAAGTGCTTAATAAATGTCTTAATTAAGCATGTTGTAAGTGCTTAATAAATGTCTTATTCATCAATATCTCCATCCCTCCATCCACCCATCCATCCATCCATCCATTCACCCATTTATCCATTTATATTATTAAAATATCAGATAAGGTATTAAAATTGAAATAACACTAAAAACTTGAATAATGATTTTACTATTTAAATTCTCTGACCCAGAAGTTTGGAAATATCTAACTAATTTAATGTGTTTTTTAATCTTTCATCTGAATATTTACTGAATTATTAAAACACTATCAAGAAGCAACACAGTCCTATTAATCCAACAAACCTCTTTGTTTTGATGAGTCATTCAAATAATCAGTGTACATATGTAAATGAAGCCTCCTTTATATTATCCTTAAGAAGAAAAGTGAAACATTATAGGCCATAAAATACTTTAAGGTTCAATTACAGAGCTGAAATGAACCTTCCAAGCAGGCACAATGCCTAATCTTATATTCTTTCCTGGATATATCCTGGCTTTGGGACTGAAATGTTAAGTTGTAACATTTTTATGTCATTTATTATTATTACTTATAATTATTTTTTGCTATTGGCATTATGACACATTTTAAAACACATAAAATATAGAAACAGGACTTGGTGAAGTGAGGATTTAATAGGGAGTTTTCCCTGAACTAACTCCCAAACTAAAAGCAACTTGAAGCAATAGTGTGTTCCAAATAGAGGTCAAGGGGACCTGTTTCTTCAGGATTTAAAGAATTTGGATAAATGCCAAAGAGTTAATGAAAAAAAGATGGTTGAGAATGTGGCAAAATATCAACAGGCCTACATTGGACTGAGGGCTTCAGTTAATACTGCAGAAAGCTATCTTTAATACCTATTGGATGCCCAGCAGGAAGAGCAAGGCTGGGATTAGAGATAATGATACTTGTTGGAACTGCAGGGAAGCAAAAGAGAAAGCTATAGACCTCCCCTGGATTTGTAAAAGTATATTGGGGAGAAGCTCATATTCAGGAGAACATGATACCTAACAGTGATATACCTAACACTCCACACATTTCTTTTTTTTTTCTTTTATGTTACTAGGAGGCAGCTATTTCACATTTAAATAAATTGTTGAAATACTGACAATAACAAGAACTGTCAGAGATCCCATAGCGAAGTGTCTCTTGATCTCTGTCTTCCTTATATTCTTACTACATCTGCCCTGGTTCAGGCCTCATCCTTGGACTTCTGTAAGAGCCTTGAAACTGGTTCAGTGCCCATCCCACTTTTACTGGCTTCTACCCCTGATCCTGTACCCCCACCCAACCAAGAACCCTAGGCATTATATACTTTTCCTAAACCAAAGCCAATATATTTTGTCTCTTTACTTACGTCAAATAAAATCCAAGAATTTTACCTTACTTATTGAGATATTTACAGCCCAAGACTATCTGGCACTGAACTATCTTTCCCATCTTATTATTTCTCCCTCTCAAAAATGAGCTCACTGCTACTGTTTTGCATTACTTATCAGTTACTTCACAGCCTGACTTCTCTGCATCCATGCTATTTTCCATGCTGTTTCCTCTGACTTAAATATCCTTGACTTCCATCTTCATCAGTTGAAATCCTACTCACCATTCAAATCATAGATCAAACTGACAGTTTGTTTTTTGTTTTTTGTTTTTTCATGATGCCTTGGCCAATCTCCCCAGTTTAGAGAGTGGCACAGTGATTAGAGTATTGATCCTAGAGCCAGAAATATCTGAGTTCAAATTCCACCTCAAACAATTTCTAGTGACTGTATGGCCTTGAGCAAAGCACCATTTGCCTCTTTTTTTTTTCAAAAGCAAAATGAGAAAGTTAATAGCATTTACCTATTAGTGTCCTTATAAGCATCAAATGAGAGAATATTTGTAAAGTGCTGAACGTGTTGCCTGACACCTAGCAGGTACTAAATACATGCTTTATTTCTTCTTTCTTTTCTCTGTATTCTCATAACACTTTATTCAAGCTACATTATGACATTGTTGCACCGTACTTTGATGACATCCTATCATCTTACCTAGTAGATTGTAATGTCTTGAATCAGAAGTTTTTTCTTTACAACTTTATTTCTAATTCTCAATGACTATTTTTTAAAGGAATGATTTTAGACATCCATCCCAAAGAATTAGATGTAATGCTTTACCCTAAGATTCCAGCACCGTTAGTCTTTACAATTGTGCCTTTCTTCCATGAATGTATCCTTTTCTCCAATGGATAGCTTTCCAGCTTTTTTGGCTACATGCTCTAAATACTTTCAGGCCCAAGAGCCTATTCTACTGGAATAGGATTAATTTGAATTATAAATTTAGGTATATTTGCTTTTAAAGAGAGAACTTCCTGACTATCTGGTAAATGAATGTACATTATCACTTCTGGAATACCTGATTTAGTGAAGTGAACTTATTGGTCAAATCAGAAGTGTCTGTGATTTTTTTTACGGATAGAAATTGTCAGTATCAAATTCCCAAAGAATTTGGATTGAGTCACAAAGCATCCTTAATGTTCACTTAAGTTACGCAACTAAACTCATCTTTAATGGTCTAAATCAGTGATGGGCAAACTATGGTCTGGGGGTCAGATGCGGCCCCCTGAAATGTTCTATCAGGCTGGACCTTATTCCTGATCTGATGAATACAATGAAACTTTGCAAGAGTTGCCTTAAAAACAGACTGACAGATGAGCATTTCCTTTCCTTTGGCCACCTCTTTAAAAAGTTTGCCCATCACTGGAATTAGATTGGCCCTGAAATCTTCCAAATCTTAAGAGAATGCCCCTTGGCAAAGTTTCATTTAAAAATTTCTATGGAATCTAATTCCACCTGTCTGAGTGTTAGGATACCAAGAGTTACTGTAGTATCAATTCATAACTTGACAGAATTAAATAAGACCTTGGAGAACATCAGACCAATACTCTCATTTTAAAAATGAGGAAACTTAGGGTTGATAAATGACATTACTGGTTGATTGTCACATAGCTAGTTAGTGGGAAATCAAAAACTTGAAGCCCAGCCTCTTGCTGCCTAGTCATATTAATACTCATTCTAACCTGCTGTGAGTTCAGATAATCATATCTAAAATTAAAACCTTTTTGAAGATAAAAACCTCATCTCTTTCAACTTCAACCTTAGAAAGGCAAAGGATTCAACAAAATGAGCAGGAGTGATTAGATTCATTTCTTGTTTAAAGAAGCTTTATGAAGCCAAATTATTCAATTTCTCTCAATACTTTTTATCCTAAGGGTTCTCAAACATTTATATTTGTAAAGCTAAGGAATGGTTTTAATAATTCTTATTTGTTTAAAGATTCTTCCTATGCTTACGTATTTTTGTATTTGTATGCTTATAGAATGCTTACACAAACCATAGAAGAACTTAAAGAAGTTAACAAATGAGCATTCTCTTGCAGGATAATTGAGACCACTTATAAATGACAATTGATGTTGTTCACCATTAACTCAAGTTGCATTTTTAGCAGTAAAATACACAATTACGTGTGAAGGAATGCCCATGCACATGGCCTTTTTTCTTAAGACATAGTTCCTGAGGGAGGTCATGTATATTTTGGAGATTGGCTAAGACCAGTACATGTCTAACAGTCCACAATGTGAACATTGTCCTTTGAAATGGGGTTTCAGGTTGGGAGATCGTGGCATTTGCAGCTCTGCCTCTTTATCTCACCTTTAGCCCAAAGCCTTTGCCCTGCTGCTCCCTGTCATGTCTTGCCAGCCTATTCTGACTGCTGCAGCTGTTTGCCAACCCTCTCTTACTATGTAACACTGATTAAAGCTATTCTTCAGTGCTGATCCCTAACATGGTTCATCTTTGAAGCTAAGTAAGACCTGTGGCAAAGGGCTGTGTGTATGTTTCTCATGGAAAGCTGTTATGATACAAGCTGTTGGCAAAAATATTTACTTCAAATGACTTTCTTGGAAAGTTTTTCAAGTACTAGGATTTTCTGCAAAAAATGACATTGAGATTCTTATATTAGATAATACACAATTAACAAAGTATAATTATTGTGCCAAAGTGAGTTTTCCCACTTTTTCATCTTGACCTATATAAAAAAAAGCCAATTATTGAACATCTCAAAAGTCAATCCAAGAAAAAATAAAAAATAAGCCACACCGTGATTTCTTTGTTAAAAGAGTAGAAATACTTTCCTCCTTCTAAAATATGGCTGAAACAATTTGAATCCAATTTTGTAATTAAAAATTGCTCCCCCACTGAGAACTTGTAGTAATGTTTCATCCAAAAGCAGATTATTACTGCCAAATTATAAACCCCTGAAAAAGAAGGGGGGGCATTATAAATGGAAACACCCACACAGCCTTAAGTACAATATAGCAGTGCAAACAGCATTGCTCTAATGACAGTAATCCTGCTTGGCTTAGCTGTATTCATGCAAATGACAATTTAGTACAGATGTGGCACAAATTTGCATGGTTAATGGCATAGTTTTTTTGTCCTCTTCTACTTCTCTATCATATGATCAGCTGTTAGGCTTAACATTACAAATTCCATGTGCAGCTCCTAACATTAGTGGAAGCATAAGGCTGGTAGTTTCCTTGTCAGTATTTTAACTAAAACAGAGGAGAATACTCAAGCACAAAAAAAGCCTGGGGAGGGAAATAGAGCAGGTGGTGGTGATGGTGTCAGCAACAATGGTGTTGGTGGCAGTGGTGGAATGGTGGTAGTAGTGGTCTGGGTGGTGGAAGGAAGTAGATAGTAATTAGCTTAACCTTTCTTATAAATAATTCCCTTTCAAAGGTGATTCTAAAATTGAATTATTTTTAAATTACCACATCACCTCAGTAACTTCCCTCTGTCTTAAATACATCTCCAGGAGATTCCATGTATACATTCAATTCACATAATGGCTTCCTAGCTAGATTTATGTGTATATCTCCCTACATGCCATTTGAAAATCTGCATCTCAATGGACAAATGAAACATTCCATTAATTGAAAGCTTTGATGACAGCTGATTACATTGAATATTGACAGAGCAGTCAATGGGAATAGATATTTCACACATAAAATATTATTCTTATTATTTAATGTTTCTTAAATGCCAACATTGTGCCAGTATAAAACACTGAGCACTGTATGAAATACAGAAGTAGATCAGTTCTCAGCCAAGAAATGTAATATGCTTTCTGGCTTTCTAATCTCATATTCTAGGGCTTATAGATTCAGAGCACTTCAAGACTCCATTCCACGGTGAACAAGATATGCTTACACATTCAAAAGCAACACTGCAATATAATATATTGATTACTTGATATTAATGTAGGAAGGAATTTTTTCCCCTTTCCTTTTTTTTTTAATTTTGGTTGTGAGTTGCAGGCATTTCATTCCAGCTACTTCTTTGTTGTTCTTATGTAGTTCATTGCTTTTCTAACTCGGTAGCTATTTTGAGCTTAAATTTGAAAGAAGAACCAATGCTTTAGGCAAAGAACTCCATAATTATTTGAGGTTTCTCCTCTTCTTTCCTTTTTTTTTTCTTTTTCTTCATTCTCTTACCAACTGAATCAATAACCATATATTAAACACCTGCTAAAATATACATACTGCTAGGCAATGGCGATAGGAAAAAAAATCACACAGTACCTGCCATTAAGAAGCTTACATTCTAATGGGAGAAGATGATATGTACATAAATAGTTATGTAAAATATTTACATCAGTATGAGATAATTTTATCACTGGAATAATGGATTCGAAGATGTTACAAATCTTTGCATGATATAGAATTGTTATTCTTTATTTTTATATTTTCTTCTCCTCTTCTCTCCTTTCTTTCCTTCCTTCATATAAATATTTATCCTCTGTTAAAGCAGACATAACCCGTGTGACTCATTAGAATAATTTGTATATTTATATATCATTGGAAATTAGATTCACTTTTCTTTTGAGTCCAGATTCTGTTAGCATAAGGGTTATGCCAAGGAAATGAAAGAGTAGAGGAGCTAAAGACAAACCTGTTACTTCACAATTTTGTCCAGGGCTTGTCCTCATGATGTCTTTAAATTAGAAACTGAAGTAAAATCTCTGTATAGTATTTAGAACCCAAATCATAACAGGAAACAAATTATGTATTTTTCCCTTAGAAATTAATGAGGTTGTAGATTTTACAGTCTAATCAATTTTAAGTCCTATAACTGAAAATGTAAAAGAAGAAACTTTAATAGTATTACTGACTACTGAGTCAGTTTTCCCTACTTGTTTGTTACTTAGCAACCGTTTCTCAGTTTTTAGGGAATGGCCTTTCCTTCCTCTTCTATTTCTCATAAACCTAATGGGACAGAGAACTGAGAACATCAATATTATTTCTCTCACCCAAAGTTGGCATCATACCCATTCTTCTAACTTTTGATTTGAAGAACCATAGAGGAGATCTAATAAAGAGTACTTTACCCATTTTCTGCCTCAGAACCAATGCTGACAAAGATCAAATAGGTAATGTGGGAGGACTTTCACACACACACACACACACACACACACACACACACACACACACACACACACTTTTTATTGTGTAAAGGGAATAAGGAAATCTAAATGGTAATACCATATGTACATTTTATTTTCATCTTAAAGGTGGGCTTTGTTCCCAAAGTAGAGGGTACTCTCTCTTGACCTTCATTATTTTCTTGCTGCTTCTCTCAGATCTAGTTTTGTCTGTCTTTAGGTTTTAATTCTTCCGAGGTAGTATGATGGCCTGGGACCTTAGAACTCTGGAAGCTACCTCCTATTGCTTATTAAGTCTTCCTTAAGGCCTATTCTTGGTTTTCAAGGCCAGGCAATAATGTCAGGGCATAGGACCTCATCACACAGTTGCACTGGTGCTTGGGGTCTTACCACCAGCCTCAGTGCAAGTTTGTGCCAACTAGGTACTAGGACTCAGAACTTTGAAGGGTAGGCATGTGGATGCTCAAGGTCCTGGGCCTTTGCTGTTGGTCTGTGCTGTTGCTGTACTTCCCACTCATTCAAGTGAGAGCTACTGTCCAAGTCTTTTTCTGCAGGAAAATAGTCTCATTCTTTCCCTTTGTTAGTTCGAAAACATTGCATTGTTGATAATAGTTGTCATTCACAGTCAATCTTAGTATTTTCTTGCTGTTACTATGTATAATTTTTTTTTCCTGCTTAAGCTCACTTTACTTTGCATCACTTCATGTAAGTTTTTCAAGGTTTTTTTTAAATCATATTATTCATCATTTCTTATGGCAAAGTAATATTCCATAACCATCATACATCACAACTTGTTCTTCCATTCCATAATTGATGGACATCCCTTCAATTTTTATTTCTTAACTACTACAAATAAGAGATAGAGATTGAACAGGGGATATATCATTTTTATAGTTAGTTCTTAGGTGAAGAAAATCCCTCGACTTACACAAGTTGGTAACTTCTCTGAATTAGTTTTTTTAAAGGGTTGTCTAGAGCCCTGAGAATATTAAGTTATTGCCCCAGTCAGTCATGCAACCACTATGAAGGTGAGGTAGGATTTGAATTGGAATTTTCCTTTCATTGTGGCCAAGCTTTGATGTAGAAAGTATAGACTTTTTCATTGCTTACTTGTGTATTTATTCTCTCTTGCCATGGAAAGTTGTTGTTCCTTCAGTTGATATATTCATTTGCACATGAATTGGATTTAAATGATGAAGAATTGCACAGTCACAAGTCTCATTCTTTCTTCCTGTTATTGAAGTTCAGTGGCAAGCCAAAAGTCTAGGTGACTGATAATGTCCTAGGGTGCTGTGGATCACCTTGGAAAGTTCAATGTCTGACCAAGCTCTAGATATTCCATTGGAATAAATTGTTCTCATTTGCCCACTGCTCCAGAAAAAGTCTTCACATGCTTGGAGTGAACATCCTCCTAACTCAATGGATTTTAAGACCAATCAGTTATCCTCAAATGGTTTAGCTCATCTGTCAAGATGGTTTTATAAGAGTGTGGCTACTGTGCCTGCTAACAGCTTCTTGGAGATAAGAGTTGAGTGACAAATGGATACCAAAGGTGGATGAGAAACCCTGAAAAGGGCTCAGCAAGTTTCATCACCAGAGGTGCTAATCCTCCCTGAGCAAACCATTTATCTCCAGAGAAAGTAAAATTCTTGAAAATAGGGACAATTTTGGTTTTTGTCTTTGTATTCTCAGCGCCTAGTACAAGGACTATAATATATTGGATGTTTAACAAATGTTTGTTAAATTAAAGTGTTTTGAAAATGGAAATATAAATCATTCCATAATAGGCATCTTTTTTTGTCTGAACTAGATTATTGTCAATTTGAAGAAGTTTTTCTTGACCAAACTACTTTGCTTCCAACTCTGTTTATTTCTGTCTCTTTCTTTACTGCTCATTAATATCCATTTACTACTTTCAGTGAGTACTTCCTATATATTGTTAAAGTGGAAAAAAACATAGAACTATTAAATAGTCAGAAAAAAACACTTCTTTAATTAGGAGAGGGGTTCAGTACATTTCCTTAAGGCCTCCACACAGAGTTGTACACTCAGCATCCACACAGAGCCCTGAGACTCTGTCCACTCTGACAACAGAACTCTGGGAGTGCCAACTGCAAGAAACTGACAGCTCTGAGGAATAAAATAATTTGGGAAACTTAAATACTTTTTAAAGGAACTGAGGACCAGAGAGTAAAGTTGATTGGCTTTATAATGGCTACAAAGAAAATGAGGAGTCCTAGACAGGAATATCAGGGAGAGACAGATGCTTTACAATAGACACAAAAGGGAAAGATCCAGGCAAGGGCTGGCTACCTTGGAAAAGGACTTTGATACAAAGGGAAAATCTACAAGGACAAAAGGGTACTTAATGCCTGATTAGATTTGTTAGCTCCACCTAAAATACTTTAGGGTCTATTATTAATCCAAAACTTGTGAAGTTGGGCTTTCCTCCTGGGAGAAATTCTCACCTGACAAGGTCAACCTTGAGGTCTTCACTTTCAAGCTATATGAACTTAGGGGGCTTTCATATCCCATATGGCTATAAGTTTTGGGGTTTCTAGATTCCATGTTGACACAATGTAATGAGATATGGTATACTATAGTGGAGCTATATCTATATAAGGATACAACAAGCCTTTAGGCTATTTCTCTAAATTTGTACTCACATTTAATAGGTTAGATACCAAGATTGTTGCTGCTAACTTGGGTAATAAAGGATAACCTTGTAAATTTGTATTTTTAAGAATATACACTTTTATATTCCTAGCTGATAAGCTCCTACAATTGTGGCTTATAATCACTAGTATACTCACTATAAATAATCAACTAGGATATATGATCCTCTCTAAAAGAATTTACTAGGGGTATAGGAACAGTTGCTCTAAGTCTTTCATAAATGTTTATTGTACTATTCCACAAATATAGTCTCTGTGAGAAAAATTGGAACTATACCTAAAGAATTCTATAGTGGCAGTGAGCCATATATGTTGGATAAGAGGGGCCCTTAACAATTCATGGTATTACAGGGTATATAAGTCCTTTCTCTGGTTGTGTAGTCCACCCAAATCTCTTCCTTTGGTACCAAGCCTTTGCTGGGAGTTTTATTCAACTGGGGCTTTAGGTTCTTATTGTTTTTTCACATTAGGAGCTATTCTCTTCTCTTTTTGTTGTTGTTGATCAGTCATTTCAGTCATGTCTGACTCTTCATACACCATTTGAGGTTTTGTTGGCAAAGATGCTAGAGTTCATTTGTTATTACTTTCTCTAGTGAATTAAAGCAAGTAGAGTTTAAATCACTTACGCAGGGTTACACAGCTGGTGAGTCTTTGAGAATGAATTTGATCTCAGATCTTCCTAACTCTAAGCCCTTCTCTCCCCCTCCTATATCACCTTTTTTTTTTTTCATTCTTTTTTGTTTTAAACCCTTGTTCTTTGGTGTATTGTCTCATAGGTGGAAGATTGGTAAGGGTGGGCAATGGGGGTCAAGTGACTTGCCCAGGGTCACACAGCTGGGAAGTGGCTGAGGCCGGGTTTGAACCTAGGACCTCCTGTCTCTAGGCCTGACTCTCACTCCACTGAGCTACCCAGCTGCTCCCCTATATCACCTTTTTATCTACCTGGGTCACAATTTTTGAAGCTACTTTCTTTCTTGGTTACCTGTCTTTGTATATCCATGTTTGTTTAGGGTGTGTGCCTCTGTTCTACAATGGACATAGTATCTCCTAGAGCTCCATTCAAAACTACATGACTGATGTGAGACATAGGGAAGCAAGAGAAATTCTTTTCTCCTTTTTCTGAATCCTCTTTTAGTAACTGAGCCTTAAATAACTCTACTTATTTAGAGCTTACCTATTTAAAGCCTCCAGAAATATTGGCAATTTTGTTTTCTCTTCCAATTAAGTTGTTCTTTTCTTAAACAGAGAAGTTTTCATACTCAACAAGAATACTGGGGGACAAATATTTTCTTCATACATTACTATTCCAGCAGATGTGATTATAATATGGGAAGATGAACTTCTTACACACACACACACACACACACACACACACACACACACACACACACATACACACACAAACACCATGTACGTAAGCACTGTTTTGTTGCAAGAAATACGTGAATAAGATAAAACAAAAATTGTTCTAGAGAAGATTCAAATATATAAATTAGAAGAATATTTCTGTAGAAAAAAAGCATACGGTATTTTGAGGAAGGAGACTTAGTATTAACACCTAGGAGGAATCAGGAAAGGTTTTTCTTATTAAGTGGAACTTGGACTGAACCTTGAAGGAAGCCAAGGTTCTATAGATTCAGAAATAAGGAGAGACTTGTGGATTCTAGGCACAAGGAACAATCAGTGTTCAGGAGTTAGGATTTGGGAGGCTGAGGTCAGAGATATTTGGAGCAAAGAGTATATGAATGGGAATGATGGGAAATATGTTAAGAGGTAGGATGAATTTTACCTATGCTGCATTCCTTTCCTCTTCATATTTTTCCTTCCATTAGATTACTGATCTTCTCCCTCCTTGCTTTTTCCCCCTACTTCCCTTCCCTTATTTTTGTATTTACCATCTTTCACATTTGCCATAACATTTGTTATTGAAGTACCTGTGCATTTGGACAAAACTGTTGCATGCTAATAACATTGCCACATTAGCAGTTAAATTGATTTGAAACATTTAAATATGTGAATGTGTTTTAATAATATGTTATAAAAGAATGGAATGGCTTGCCTATTTCCAAAGATTGAAAGCATACTATAACTCTGTCTATGGAAATAATAGGACTAGATTTCTATCCAATATAAATCATGCAATTATAGAGGAACGTAATATGGTCCATGTAATGAGCTCTCTTTGTCCTAGCTATAGGCTACTGTAATACTGGCCCCTTGTGGCTACTGCTACTCAACAATTTCCCACTACTCATACAATTTATGTGGAATCCTTTCCATCCCCACTCCAAAGCCACCTATCTTCTTGATTTTACCAATTCTGTTGCAGATGGCACCATCTTTATAGTAACTGAAGGTTAACAATCTCAGAATCATCTGTCTCATTTCTTTTGCCCAAAATCAATCATCTCTATCCCCTTCTCTCCGTTCATCATACTAGTTCATGAAATCCGTTTTTACTGGAACTGTTGAAATAGCCTAATGATTGGTCTCCTGCCTTAAGACTCTTACCTCTCCAGTGAATCTAATACATAACTGCTGAAGTAACATTTCTGAACCACAATTCTGAACATACCATTCATTTGTTCAAGAAACATCATTGTTCCATATTTCCTCTAAAACAAAACACAAAGTAAACTCTTAAGCATTCAAAGCCATTGAAAATTTGATTTCAATCTATTTTTCTAGATTGATTTCACATGACCACCCCTCTTACACAAGGTTTATTCCAGTCTAAAAAGTCTATGTGCTTTTTTCCTATATATGAATTTATGCTTTTTCAAAGACTGTGTCCAATGCCTGGTGTTCAGTTCTTCCTCATTTCTACCTATTTGAATGCTTGGTACTTTGCAAGACTCTTCTTCCTGCATTAAATCTTTTTCCAAATCTTAGCAATAAAAAACAATTTTTATGAAATTCATCTATTAAATGAATCAACTTATCTATTTTTAAGCTTTACTTAATTATTTTGATGATTATTAATTTTGGATTTTATGAAATTCATCTATTAAATGAATCAACTTATCTATTTTTAAGCTTTACTTAATTATTTTGATGATTATTAATTTGAGATATACTTTAAGGGTCTCTCCTTTCCAATTGCAAAAGATTTCCCCTTAGATTCCTGAGTTTTTCTGGTTCCAGATAATATATATTTTTTCCTTATTCTATATAAGTAACCTGTTGGTAGCTTCATTGCTATGTCAGACAAATAGTAAATTAATTTTTGTAGTATTATAATTTTCTTTCATTAGCATGACCCAACTTTGAGCAATATTTTTCCATTTTAAATGTGTCTTTATTTTTGTAAAGTGTTTTATGCTTTCATAATGAAAAAACTTCTGAGTTTCTTGTTACCCAGATGTCCAGATATTTTATACATTATACAGTGGAATTTTTTTATCTTTCCTTGCTTTGTTTTGCAGGTTTTGTATAGTAGATTTTGAAGGTATATTCCATATGCTGCTATTTAATGAGATTAATAATTATTTTGACTCTATTGAATTTCTAGGGTTTCTAAGATGTCAGTTTTGTTTTCTTTATGCTGATTCTCCCAAATTTTTTTCTTTTTTAGAATTTTTAATTATTTTTTAAATTATTTTTTAAACATAGAAAAAGTTTATTTATTTATTTTAAAATATTTTCCTATGGTTAGGTGATTCATTTTCTTTCACTCCTTTTTAGCACCCTGCCTCCTTGAGTTGACAATCAATTCCATAGGGTTAGATAAGTATTTTCACTCAATACCTATTTCCATATTATTCCTTTTGTAATGAGTTATCTTTTTTTTTGAATTTAAACATTTATTAATAATCATTTTTAACATGGTTACATGATTCATGCTCCTACTTTCCCCTTCACCCCCCACAACCCCCCCACTGGTTTTGTCATGTGTTCTTGATCAAGACCTATTTCCAAATTGTTGGTAGTTGCATTGGTGTGATAGTTTCGAGTCCACATCCCCAATTATGTCCACCCCGACCCATGCATTCAACCAGTTGCTTTTCTTATATGTTTCCTCTCCTGCAATTCTTCCTCTGAATGTAGGTAGTGTTCTTTACCATAAATCCCTCAGAACTGTCTTGTGTCATTGCAGTGCTGCTGGTATAGGAGCCCATTACATTCAATTTTACCACAGTATATCAGTCTCTGTGTACAATGATCTTCTGGCTCTGCTCCTTTCGCTCTGCATCAGTTCCTGGAGGTCTCTCCAGTTTGCCTGGAACTCCTCTAGTTTATTATTTCTTTTAGCACAATAGTATTCCATCACCCGCATATACCACAGTTTGTTCAGCCATTCCCCAATTGAAGGACATACCCTCATTTTCCAGTTTGTTGCCACCACAAGAAGCGCAGCTATAAATATTTTCATAACAAGTCTGTTTATCTATGATCTCTTTGGGGTACAAACCCAACAATGGTATGGTATGGATCAAAGGGCAGGCATTCTTTTATAGCCCTTTAAGCATGATTCCAAATTGCCAGCAAGAATGGCTGGATCAGTTCACAACTCCACCAGCAATGCATTAATGTCCCAATTTTGCCACATCCCCTCCAACATTCATTACTCTCCCCTTCTTTCATTTTAGCCAATCTGCTAGGTGTGAGGTGATACCTCAGAGTTGTTTTGATTTGCATT
>NC_058130.1:316660660-316693688 GCF_016433145.1 Gracilinanus agilis | reverse complement strand
CATGTGATTTTTGTTTGTTAGACTGTTGATATGGTCAATTATGTGGAAGGTTTTCCTAATGTTGAACCAACCTTGCATTCCTGGTATAAATCCCCCCTGACCATGGTGGATGATCTTCTTAATTACTTGCTGGAGTCTCTTTGCTAATATTCTATTTAAGATTTTTGCATCTATGTTCATTAGGGAGATTGGTCTGTAGTTTTCTTTCTCTGTTTTTGATCTCCCTGGCTTTGGAATCAGTACCATATTTGTGTCATAAAAGGAATTTGGTAGGGCTCCTTCTTTGCTTATCATATCAAATAATTAGTATAGTATTGGGATTAGTTGCTCTTTGAATGTCTGATAGAATTCACTTGTGAATCCATCAGGCCCTGGCGATTTTTTCTTAGGGAGTTCTTTGATGGCTTGTTCAATTTCTTTTTCTGATATGGGATAATTTAGGTATTCTATTTCTTCTGCTGTTAATCTAGGCAGTTTATATTTTTGCAAATATTCATCCATATCTCCTAAATTGTTATATTCATTGCCATATAACTGGGCAAAATAGTTTTTAATGATTGCCTTAATTTCCTCCTCATTAGAGGTGATGTCTCCCTTTTCATCTTTGATACTTTCAATTTGGTTTTCTTCTTTCCTTTTTTTTATAAGATTGACTAGTACTTTGTCTATTTTACCTGTTTTTTCAAAGTACCAGCTTCTAGTCTTATTTATTAATTCAATAGTTCTTTTACTTTCTGTTTTATTAATTTCTCCCTTGATTTTTAGTATTTCTAATTTAGTTTCCATCTGGGGATTTTTAATTTGTTCGCTTTCTAATTTTTTGAGTTGCATGCCCAATTCATTAATCTCTGCACTCCTTAATTTGTTAATATATGCACTCAAGGATATAAATTTCCCCCTGAGTACTGCCTTGGCCGCATCCCACAGAGTTTGGTAGTATGTCTCATCATTGTCATTTTCTTCAATGAAATTATTGATTGTTTCTATGATTCCTTCTTTCACAAATTGGTTTTGGAGAATCATATTATTTAATTTCCAATTAGTTTTTGATTTTCCTGTCCAGGTGCCCTTACTTATTATTATTTTTATTGCATTATGATCTGAGAAGGTTACATTTATTATTTCTGCTCGTTTGCATTTGTTTGCAATGGTTCTATGCTATATATCATGGTCAATCTTTGTGAATGTGCCATGTGCAGTTGAAAACAAGGTGTATTCCTTTTTGTCCCTATTTATTTTTCTCCACATATCAGTTAAATCTAATTTTTCTAGTACTTCATTCACCTCTCTTACCTCTTTCTTATTTATTTTTCGGTTTGATTTATCTAGATCTGAAAGAGGAATATTTAGATCTCCTACTAGTATGGTTTTACTATCTATTTCCTTCTTGAGCTCTGCCAGTTTCTCCTTTATGAATTTGGGTGCTATGCCACTTGGTGCATACATATTGAGCAGTGTTATTTCCTCATTGTTTATACTGCCTTTAATCAAGATGTAATGACCTTCCCTGTCTTTTTTAATCATATCTATTTTTACTTTGGCTTTGTCATAAATCATAATAGCCACTCCTGCCTTCTTTTTCTCATTTGATGCCCAAAAGATTTTGCTCAAGCCCTGAACCTTAAACTTGTGTATGTCCACCCGTCTCATATGTGTTTCTTGTAGACAACATATGGTAGGATTTTGGTTTCTAATCCACTCTGCTATTTGCTTCTGTTTTATGGGCGAGTTCATCCCATTCACATCCACAGTTATAATCATCAGTTGTGCATTTGCTGACATTTTCGTTTCCTCCCCTATTCCTACCCCTTCTCCTTAAACTATTTCCTTTAAAACCAGTGGTTTGCTATTAAGACCCTATCCCTTATCCCCTCCCTTGACTAACTTCCCTTTCTACCCCCTTCCTTATTCCCCCCCTTTTTGTTTTTAAAGGCCTTATGAATTCCCTCCCCCTTCTTCTCCCCTCCCTTTTTTTGACCTCCCCACTCCCCTGTTTCCCTTGATTTATCCCTTCTGACTTTCTCAGAAGGGTTAGATAAGAGTTTTATGTCCCAATGGATAGTATAGCTACTCTTCCCTCTCCGGGTTGATTACACTGAGATTAAGGTTTGATTATTACCTGTTAATGCTCTCTTCCTCTCCTTCTTATAATAGTATTTGTCCCCTATCCTTACCATGCCCTCTTTGTGTGTAATAGAATATCCCATTTTTCTTATTCACTCAAGTTTCTCTTGGTGTCCCCTGCTATTCACCCTCTCTTCCCATCCCCCATGTCATCTTAGATTATTTAGTGTTCCACCCTCACCCTGTGAATTATTTTTCTGATTACTCTAATAGTGAATACTATAATAGTGAATAGAGTTCACTACAGAGAATTATACATAACATTTCTCTACATAGGAATACAAATAATTAGATCTTACTGAGGCCCTTAAAAAGGCAAATTAAAAAATTATAAGTTTTCTTTCTTTCCCCTCTGTTTCTTATTTACCTTTTCATGTTTCTCTCGATTTTTGTGTTTGGATATCAAACTTTCCATTTAGCCCTGGTCTTTTCTGTGCAAATACCTGGAATTCTTTAATTTTGTTGAATGCCCATACTTTCCCCTGGAAATATATAGTCAATTTTGATAGGTAGTTGATCCATGGTTGTAGGCCCAGCTCTCTTGCCTTTCTGAATATCGTATTCCAGGCCTTACGGTCTTTTAGCGTGGAGGCTGCCAGATCCTGTGTGATCCTGATTGGTGTTCCTTGATATTTGAATTGTCTCTTTCTAGCTTCTTGTAAGATTTTTTCCTTTGCTTGAAAGCTCTTGAATTTTGCAATTATATTTCTGGTCATTTTCTTATCTGGATCGAATGTAGTGGGTGTTCTATGAATCCTTTCAATGTCTATATTGCCCTCTTGTTGTAGGACTTCTGGGCAGTTTTGCTGAATAATTTCTTTTAGTATGGAGTCCAAGTTTCTATTAATTTCTGTTTTTTCTGGAAGACCAATTATTCTCAAATTGTCTCTTCTAGACCGGTTTTCTTGGTCTGTCACTCTCTCATTGAGATATTTCATATTTCCTTCTATCTTTTCAGTCTTTTGACTTTGTTTTATTTGTTCTTGTTGTCTTGAGAGATCATTAGCTTCTAACTGCTCAATTCTAGCCTTTAGAGACTGGTTTTTCAGCTATGATCTTTTGGTTTTCTTTTTCAATCTGGTTCAATTTGCTTATCAGTTCATTTGATTTCTGAGCCCCACTTTCCAATTGCAAGATTTTACCTTTTGAACTGTTATTTTCTTGCCAGATCTCTTCCATTTTTCTCAAAATCTCAGTTTTGAACTCTTCCATAGCTCGTGAGGAGTTTTCCTCATTTGAGGAGGGTCCGGATGCTTGTTTGTTCTCCTCCTCTGTTTGCTCGGTTGTCTGGATTTTGTCTGTGTAAAAGTTGTCAAGTGTTAAAGACTTCTTTTTCTTGTTGTTAATCTTTCTCTTCTGAACTTCCTGAGTCTGGGTAGCCATCATTAGCCCAGCAGCTTCTCAGCTTTATCCTCGTGCTCGGGGTCTGTCAGTGGTCTTTTGGCTCCTGAGGTCTGAGTTCTGGTTTTTTCCAAGGTCAAGCCCCCTGGTGGACCCCCTTGCTTGATCCTCTGCTGGAGGTTCCTTTACAAGTCTCAGGGTGCTGCTTCCACAGTTGTATGCCAGTCTGCACTGGTTCCCCACTCAGGGTTTCAGAACTTTAGCTCGCAGCTGTGTCTGCCTCCTCCCATGCCTCCATTGCTCCCTTGCTCAGAGTTTGCGTGCGTTCTTTGGCTTTTTGGGGTCCCAAATCTTGCTGCTCTCAGGAACAGGCCCTGGGGCTGCCAATGACTTGATGGGTGCCCCAAACTTGATCTATTTCTTTTTAACTGGCTCGGAGCTATAGGTGGTGTGTGTGGTAGGGGTGGGGGTGGAGTGGTTGCTCAGCCCGCGATTTAGTGAGAGCTGTTTTACCCCTTTATAGCATGGAAATGTCCGGATTCCACGTACCTTCCACGCTACACCCTGTTGTGGGGTTCCTCTGTTCGTCTGCACTTGTTTTTATGTCCCCTTGAGGAGTCTTGTGTGTTTCGGTCAGGAGAGGTTAAGGGCTGCTTTTTACTCTGCTGCCATCTTAACCTGGAACCCTAAAGAATCATGAGTTATCTTTTAAAAACTCAGATCCCAAATCCTATACCCACATAAACAAAGGATGAATCAAATGTTTTCCTTCACTGTTTCTACTCCCACAATTCCTTCTCTCAATGAGGATAACATTCTTTCTCATAAGTGCCTTGGGATTTTCCTAGATCATTGCATTGCTACTAGTAGCAAAGCTGATTACATTTGATCATCCCACAATGTTTCAATTTTTGTGTACAATGTTCTCCTGGTTCTGCTCATTTTGCTCCACATCTGTTCATTCAGTTTTTCCAGCTCATATGAAAATCAAGCAGTTTATCTTTCCATATAGCACAATAGTATTCGACCATCATCATATACCACAATTTATTCAATCGTACCCCAATTGAGGGACAAATTTTCGATTTTTCCAATTTTTTGACAACACAAAGAGCATTGCTATGAATACTTTTGTACAATCATTTTTCATTATTATTTTTTTGGGAAACAAATCTAGTAGTGGTATTGCTGAATCAAATGGTATGCATTCTTTTTAAGGCCCTTCGAGCATAATTCCAAATTGTCTGCCAAAATAGTTGGATCAATTTACAACTTCACCAGCAATACATCAGTGTCCCAATTTTGCCATATCCTCTCCAACATTTATTATTTTCCTTTACTGTCATATTGACCAATCTCCTAAGTATGAGGAAATACCTCAAAGTTGTTTTGATTTGCATTTCACTGATCAGGAGGGATTTAGAACATTTTTCTATGTGATTTTTGATAGCTTTGATTTCTTCATCTGAAAACTGCCTATTCATATCCCTTGACCATTTTTCAATTGGGGAACGACTTGATTTCTTGTACATTTGACTCAGTTCCTTATATATTTGGGAAATTAGACTTTTGTCAAAGAATTTTGTTATAAAAATCTTTTCCCAGTTTGTTGTTTCCTTTCTCATTTTGGTTGCATTGGTTTTGTTTGTACAAAACATTTTAAATCTAATATAATCAAAATTATTAATTTTACAGTTTGTAATGTTCTCTATCTCTTGCTTGGTCTTAAATTCCTTCCTTTCCCATATATTTGACAGGTATATTATTCTATGTTCACCTAATTTATTTATGATTTCACTATATTGAAGTCATTTACTCATTTTGAATTCATCTTGTTATAGGATGTGAGATGTTGATCTTAACTTATTTTTTCCCATACTATTTTCCTATTTTCCCAGCAATTTTTTATCAAATAGTAAGTTCTTGTGCCAGAAGCTGGGATCTTTGGGTTTATTGAACACTAGCTTGCTGAGATAATTTACTCCTAGTCTTTTTCATTGATTCACCCTTCTATCTCTTAGCCAGTACCATATTGTTTTGATGATTCCTGCTTTGTAGTACCGTTTAAGATCTGGTATTGCCCTTTTATTCTTGTATAAAAACTAGAATTTTTAGAAATATGTCATCATAATGTTAGCAGTGGACTTCCTTTAGTTATGAATTTTTTGGTTGTTGTTAGCTTCTAGATATTCTCTCTTATAGATGTTTTCTTATGTGGCATTATTTGATATGGTTCACAATAGGGCAGGTTCCTTTGCATTCTACCCTGCTCAGACATTTAAAATATTGTGCTATCTTTGACCAAGATATTATCTATTTATTTGTTTCTTTAATCTTGATAAGATAAAGGGTATACAGAGGAGGGGAGTAGGATTCAAGAGAACTGAAAATGTGAGAATATTGGTTGAAGTTATTGGAAAAATTAGTATGGATGAGAGAAGACTGAAGGCAGACATCTTTACTGATTATTAATTAGAACATCATTATTTAAAGGCTGTTCCTGTGAAATGAGGGATTAGAACTCTTTTACCCCATGTAAGAGGACAAAAACTAGATTGACAAATGGGAATATATCTTAGAGAGGCAAATTTCTTAGCAATTAGAATTCTCTAGAAATTAGATTGGTTGCTTCAGAAGGTAGTAAGTTCCTCATTACTGGAATTCTTCAAACAAGTTGAAAGACTTTTGCCAGATATATGGTAGATTAGAGTCTTTGGGTAAGAGTTAGACCAGAAGATTATTAATGTCCCTACTAAGTAGAATCCTGTGATTCTAGAGTCTAGACCAGTTTTTAACAAATTTTTTTTGTTGTTGATTGATTACATCATTCTTCTTTCAAGTAATATGGCAATTTGAAAGCTTTTAAAAGCACTGTCTCGATATGAGGCTCAAATGTCACTTCTATTATCATTGTGTCTACTTTCAAATGTCCCTTTCCCTATTATACTTTCCTATGTTCCACACCCCATCCAAAAATTTCTGGTTCTGTGGTCAGTGATACTAAATTACCAAGCTTGTTAAAGCTTGTACATTAAATAAGAGTGAAAACAATTTTTAGAAGAAAATGTACAAAGTTAAGTGCAGGGCTTTAGGATAAGTGCTTTATGATGCAGGCATTTTGGATGCTCAGGGGATGTTGTTCCCCATTTACTTCCTGGTAATGTGCTGGAAGGTTGCTGGAAGATTGACCTCTAGGTAATTGGGCTGTCACTGTATATACAGAAATGTTGAGAATATACTCAAATGGTTGTGTTAACCAGATCCAGGTAGGGCCAGTTGTGAAAAGAATAATGGAAGAAGTCAGTCTTAAATAGGGCTCTTAAAGAAGCTAGAGGCATAGCTTTGGAAAGATGAAGTATGCAGGAAACAGTACATTCTTGGCAGAGAATTCCTTCTTTATAAATGAATTTTCACTATAGTCTTAATTTTGATGAGTCAATTAATAGATTGATATGCTTCCATGAATCATCTACTGTTTATTAGGTATTGTGCTAAGGAGTGCAGATACAAAGAGGAAAGTGAAATAATACCTGCCCTAAAAGAGCTAGCTATGTGACTCTGGGTAAGTCACTTTACCTTGTTTGCCTCCATTTTCTCATATGGAAAATGAGCTGGAGGAGGAAATGATGCATCTTTGTCAAGAAAACCTCAAAATGGTATAAAAAACAGTTAGATATGACTGAAATTGACTAAACAACAACAGGGAGTAAAATGTATATATTTCCAATAATAAAATGCTCTACATAAATCAATTGGTTTTTTTTTTTAAAGAAGAAATGATTCATTCCCAATTTCTTCTTAGATCAGAAATTGTCAAAAGTACGTCTTCATGAAAAGACGACATATGGAAAGGAGAGACAAAGACAGAGAGATATAGAGATCCAGAGAGAGAGAGATGGATTATAGAGATAGATATATGTATATAAAGTTAACCAGCAGTAGCCATTTGTAGATTTAAGTTGGAAAGCAAAAAGTAAGGGAAGAAATACTCACTCTAATTGAAGATATCCTCCCCCATTGCCACACATAGTTTGGAATTTAGATGCATTAATTTCCCCCAACAATTCTTTTATTAGCTTATTTAGGGGATATGATTTCAACTTAGTCAATGCCTCCACTCTACTGCTCCCTTGAAACAAAGAGTTTAAAAAGAAAAGAAACAGTTGTGTAAATAGAATTAGCTCTAGCCCATTCATAGTCAAACTCTACTTTACCCTAGGCATAAAGATGATATCATTCCCACCTCCCTTAGCTAGGAGGGGAGATGAGTTACCCACAGGTGACATTAAGTAACAAATCAAGAATAAGGGACTGCCCTTTGAGCAGTCCAAGTCAGTGAAGAAGCTGCCATTTGTCCACTTGAATTAGAGGTGGACCCACGGGAAGTGACGAAAGACACTATCTCTTTAAGTATGTTGGTTACTTCCTGTTGAGGCAGTTCCCACTTTGAACTTGGTGCTGCAGGTAGTCAGGTGAGACCACAGACCGCTTCCACTCTGAATTGTCACGTGGGTAAGTTAGGCTGACTTCCTTGGCCTACCTAGGCCTCTTCCAGACTCTGCCTTAAGTAGGCTCCAGCCTATCTGATTGCTAGGCCTTGTGGCTTGTAGCCTCATTTATTTAGCCTTTTAACCTTCTCTCTCCATCCAGGCCTCTGCAGGCCTGGACTAGCCTCTCCCTCACCCTATTTCCCTACCTTTTACCCTCCTAATTGTAAATAAACTACCTTAAACCCAGTCCTGACTTGGGTCTAATTTAATTACGGAATCAATCTGAATTGTTGATTCCTGGCACCCACACTTTAAATATATATCTATAAATACCTTAAATCTCCCTCTTACACAGTGAGGAGAGTGAACTCTGCCTGAGACTACTTGCCTTTGCTCTTTACCCTAAATAAGTCTGGTTACTTAATCTCTCCTACTATTAAAGAGTTTATTAGTTATTAATAAAAAAGTCAAAACCATTATATATTTTCATGATTATAACTCAGAGTCCTGTGACAGGGACAGAACCATCATAATATTTAAACTTCTGTCTTGTTTGGTTCTGTATATCATAGCTTTTTACTCCTTCTCTCAGTCAAAACCTTTGTGTTCTCCAATTGATAAAAGACACAAATTACAATGATTGGTCATGATTTGATATAATAGTATAGCTCTTAAGGTAATATAAAACTCAGAAATGATGACCAGCTCAAAGAAATTGAGTAATCATATAGAAAATACCTTATGGCTACAGGCAGAGGAGAGAGAGGAGAATTAAATTTTCATTGTCTTTTTGCTCATCTCATCTCTTGTTTGTTATACCTACAGATTTCCCCAGAAGGTTTGATAAGGTAAAGTGTTGAGTTTGAGTGAGCTCTAGCCACATCAACAATACAGTCATTCTTAATCATCATTTGCAGCAGTTAAGTGGATGGTACATTTTTCAACAAGCATTTATTAAATACTACTATTATATAGACACTGTGCTAAGCGCTAGTGATTCAAAGAAAAGAAAAAAGAATCTTGCCCTTAAAAGTCTAATATTCTAACTGAAGATATAATACGTTAGCAACTATTTGTGTACAAGATAAACATGGGATAATGGAGGTAACCTCAGAGACAAGCTAATAAGCTATTTCAGAAAAAAAAAAGCCTTCTTGAAGAAAGTGAGATTCTAGCTGAACCTTGAATGAATCTTGGGAAACTAAGATTAGGTTTTTAGAGGAGAGCATTTTAGATAGCAGGAAACTCATAAAAATGATCAGGCAGATGAGTAAAATATCTTTTGTAAGGTACATCATAGATGACAATATCTCTAGATCACAGAATATATGGAAAGGAGTAAAGTGTAAGGCAAGTGTAAAGGTGGGCAAGGACTAGGTTGTAAAGGTCTTTAAAAGATAAATATAGGATTTTATATTTGATCTTGGAGATAATGATCCACTGGAGGTTTTGTAGGAAAGGTCACATGTTTACATCTTATTGATTCCATAACTAAGTGATGGATGGACTTCAATGAGGAAAGACTTGAGGCCAGAAGACCAACCATCTGCATATTGCAGATAAATTGGGGACTTCCTGGTTAAGATGGTGGCAGAGTAAAAAGAAGCTGCTTAACCTCTCCTAACTGAAACATACAGGACTCCTAAAGAAGACATAAAAACAAATCCAGAGGAAAGAAGGGACCCCACAACAGGGTGCAGCATTGGAGGTACGTGGAATCAGGGGCATTTCCATGCTGTAAGGGGGTGAAACAGCTCTCACTAAAACGCGAGCTAAGCAACCTCCTCCCCCACCCCACACTACCTACAATGCCAAAGCCAGCTCACAAGAGTTAGAGCAAGTTTGGGGCATGCATTAAGTCCTTGGCAGTTACCTGGGGTCACATCAGGGCCTGCTCCTGAGAGCAACAAGACTTTAAGACCCCAAGAGGCTAAAGAATGCGTTCGGACTTTGAGCGCAGATCCTGAGCTCAGCCACGAAATTAAATAATGATTCTCCAAAACCAGTTAGTCAAAAAAGAAATCATAGAAACAATCAACAATTTCATTGAAGAGAATGACAATGATAAGACATCCTACCAAACTCTGTGGGATACAGCCAAGACAATACTCAGGGGGAAATGTATATCCTTGAGTGCGTATATTAACAAATTAAGGAGGGCAGAGATTAATGAATAGGGCATGCAACTTAAAAAATTAGAAAGCAAGCAAATTAAAAATCCCCAGATGGAAACTAAATTAGAAATACTAAAAATCAAGGGAGAAATTAATAAAATCAAAAGTAAAAGAACTATTGAATTAGTAAATAAGACTAGAAGCTGGTATTTTGAAAAAACAGATAAAATAGACAAAGTACAGGTCAAGCTAATGAAAAAAAGGAAAGAAGAAAACCAAATTGACAGTATCAAAGATGAAAAGGGAGACCTCACCTCTAATGAAGAGGAAGTCAAGGCAATCATTAAAAACTATTTTGCCCAATTATATGGCAATAAATATAGCAATCGAGGAGATATGGATGAATATTTACAAAAATAGAAATCATCTAGATTAACAGGAGAAGAAATAGAATACCTAAATAATCCCATATCAAAAAATTGCCAGGGCCTGATGGATTCACAAGTGAATTCTATCAGACATTCAAATAGCAACTAATCCCAAAACTATACAAATTATTTGATATGATAAGCAAAGAAGGAGCC
This sequence comes from Gracilinanus agilis, assembly GCF_016433145.1. Taxonomy (NCBI): domain Eukaryota; kingdom Metazoa; phylum Chordata; class Mammalia; order Didelphimorphia; family Didelphidae; genus Gracilinanus; species Gracilinanus agilis. Next base: position 316,683,035 of record NC_058130.1, on the reverse strand, counting down.
CTACCAAATTCCTTTTATGACACAAATATGGTACTGATTCCAAAGCCAGGGAGATAAAAAAACAGAGAAAGAAAACTACAGACCAATCTTCCTAATGAACATAGATGCAAAATTTTTAAATAGAATATTAGCAAAGAGACTTCAGTAAGTGATCAAGAGGATTATCCACCATGATCAGGTGGGATTTATACCAGAAATGCAAGGATGGCTCAACCTTAGGAAAACCATCTACATAATTGACCATATCAACAATCTAACAAACAAAAATCACATGATTATCTCAATAGATGCTGAAAAAGCCTTTGACAAAATACAGTATCCATTCCTATTGAAAACCCTGGGAAGTATAGGAATAGAAGGACCTTTCCTAAAAATAATAAACAGTATATACCTAAAACCATCAAAAGCATCATATGCAATTGGGATAAATTAGAAGCATTTCCAATAAGATCAGGAGTGAAACAAGGATGCCCAGTATCTCCTCTATTATTTAACATTGTACTAGAAACATTAGCAGTAGCAATTAGAGAAGAAAAAGAAATTGAAGGTAGCAAAATAGGCAATGAGGAGACTAAGCTATCAGTCTTTGCAGATGATATGATGGTCTACTTAAAAAAATCTTAGAGAATCAACTAAGAAGCTTGTAGAAACAATCAACAACTTTAGCAAAGTTGCAGGATACAAAATAAATGCACATAAATCATCACCATTTCTATATATTTCCAACACATCACAGCAGCAAGAGGTAGAAAGAGAAACACCATTTAAAATCACCCTAGACAATATAAAATACTTAGGAATCTATCTACCAAAACAAACACAGGAATTATATGAAAACAACTACAAAACACTTCCCAAACACTTAAAACTAGATCTAAACAATTGGAAAAATATTGATTGCTCATGGGTAGGATGAGCTAACATAATAAAAATGACCATTCTACCCAAATTAATTTACCTATTTAGCGCCATACCTATCAAACTACCAAAACACTTTTTTGCTGAATTAAGAAAAACTATAACAAAGTTCATTTGGAATAACAAAAGTTCAAGAATATCAAGGGAAATAATGAAAAAAAAATGTGAAGGAAGGGGGCCTAGCAGTACCAGATATTAAACTGTACTATAAAGCAGCGGTCATCAAAATGGTATGGTACTGGCTAAAAGACAGAAGGGAGGATCAGTGGAATAGACTTGGGGTAAGTGACATCAGCAAGACAGTGTATGATAAACTCAAAGAGCCCAAGTTTTGGTACAACTTTTGGTACACTATTTGTCAAAAGCTGCTGGGAAATTTGGAAAACAACATGGGAGAGAATAGGTTTAGATCAACATCTCACACCCTACACCAAGATAAATTCAGAATGGGTGAATGACTTGAATATAAAGAGGGAAAGTATAAATAATTTAAGTGAGCATAGAGTAGTTTACTTGTCAGATCTCTGGGAAAGGAAAGATTTTAAAACCAAGAAAGAGTTAGAGAAGATTACAAAATTTAAAATAAATTATTTTGATCACATCAAACTATAAAGCTTTTGTACAAAGAAAAACAAGGTAGCCAAAATCATAAGGGAAACAACAAATTGAGAAAAAATCTTTATAACAAAAAACTCTGTCAGGGCTCTAATTACTCAAATATGCAAGGAGTTAAACCAATTGTATCAAAAATCAAGCCATTCCCCAATTGATAAATGGGCAAGAGACATGAATAGGCAATTCTCAGGTAAAGAAATCAAAAGTATCAATAAGCACATGAGAAAGTGCTCTAAATCTCTAATAATTAGAGAAATGCAAATCAAAACAACTCTGAGGTATCACCTCACACCTAGCAGATTGCCTAAAATGAAAGAAGGGGAGAGTAATGAATGCTGGAGGGGATGTGGCAAAACTGGGACATTAATGCATTGTTGGTGGAGCTGTGAACTGATCCAACCATTCTGGATGGCAATTTGGAACTATGCTCAGAGGGCTATAAAAGAATGCCTGCCCTTTGATCCAGCCATACCATTGTTGGGTTTGTACCCCAAAGAGATCATAGATAAACAGACTTGTTATGAAAATATTTATAGCTGTGCTTTTTGTGGTGGCCAAAAACTGGAAAAGGAGGGTATGTCCTTCAATTGGGGAATGGCTGAACAAATTGTGGTATATGCTGGTGACGGAATACTGTTGTCCTCAAAGGAATAATAAACTGGAGGAATTCCATGTGAACTGGAAAGACCTCCAGGAATTGATGCTGAGTGAAAGGTACAGAGCCATAAGAACATTGTACATAGAGACCATTACACTGTGGTAAAATCAAATGTAATGGACTTCTGTACAAGAAGCAATGCAATGACCCAGGAAAATTCTGAGGGATTTATGGAAAAGAACACTACCCACATTCAGAGGAAGAACTGCAGGAGTGGAAACAGAAGAAAAACAACTGCTTGAACACATGGGTTGAGGTGGACATGATTGGGAATGTAGACTCAAAACTACCACGCCAATGCAACTATCAACAATTTGGAAATAGGTCTTGATCAATGACATATGTTAAAACCAGTGGAAATACTCATCTGCCATGGGGTTAGGGAAGTCGGGAGGTGAAGAGGAAAGTAAGAGCATGAATTATGTAACCATGTTAACTTTTCTAAAAATTAAATATTAATAAATGTTTAAAAAAAGAAAAAAACATAAACCCCACAAATTATAAATTCATCTTTTTAAATAAAAAAAGAAGCATATTGCAATAACACAGGTCTGTTGTGATGAGGGCCTTCATTAAGATGATGGAGAGAGAAGACAACATAAACAAGAGATGTTGTGGATGTAGAATTGATAGAACTTGGCAATAGATTGGATTAGATATGAGGGGATGAGTACCTCCTCGAACATTTTTCTCTCTTAGTCAATGTGTGTCTTTGTTATAGAACTGATGCTCCTTCCTCTTCCAGACTCTCTTTTAATGTAGCATATAAACATATAAACAACTCAATCTTTATTTTCTGAAGCCCAATCCATGAGATTCCATTCTGTTACAAAGAATTCTAGCTATTATCATGCATTATTACTCTGTGTCTCTGAGTCAATAAGATTATATAAGTATGGACAAGATATAGATATACAGAATATATCTGCAAGGGAGTTTGGGCCAGTTAATTAATGGGATAGGAAACTAAATTGTAGATATAAGGTCAGGCCTGCAATCAGGAAGACTCTCATTCCTAAGTTCAAATCTGCCCCTAGATGCTTATTAGCTGTATTTCCCTAAGCAAATTGCTTAATCCTGCTTGCCTCAGTTTCCTCTCTATAAAATGAACTGGAGAAGCAAATAGAAAAGATTCCAGTGTCTTTGCCATGAAAACCCCAAATGGGATCACAAAGATTTGGGCACGACTGAAAATGACAAACAACATGGATGATGTGAGAAAGCATTTTATGTAAAATGCATAACATGTCCATTGATAACAGGTTTATCATAAAAATCATTTGGGTTTACTTTTAAGAAATGGCTCACTTTCATTTTCCATTTAGAATAAAACTTGTTAAAAGTGTTAAGTGTTTCCAATAATCTCTTACTTCCTTTTAAGGCAACAGATATTTGGGGGAAAAAAACTAAAATATTTTCTTAAATGGTAATACCGAGTCAATTATGTATTTCTTAAAATTTAATATGATCAAGTCATGAAAACCCTAATGGAATCACTGGTGTTTACAATTATTTGGACAAAACAGCACTCATTTCTATGGTATTCAAAGGGAAGCCAAACATGGAGGCTCAGGGAATGTGAGAGGAATTTCTATCCTGAAGTGGCTAAGAGTAGGTAATATCTTCCCCAAAAGGTGACTTATTCACATAAGCTCATCATGGGAATAAACTTCCTGTTTCTAATTGTCTAGGACTATACATATGTAAGTGTGTGTATTCATAGGTGAGAAGGTAACATTATAATGTAGAATAGAAAAGTAGCCACTAGGAAAGTTCAAACCTGTTCAATTAAAAATCCTAACCTGATAGTTTTATGCAATGCAAAGTTAATGAACTGGTTTGAATTCCATAAAAGTAGTACTTTTTTTAAAATCTGAAATGGCTCATGGATCTCATATGAACATACCTAATGTTTCTGGAGCATTACCTCTTCAGAGGTGCAATCGTAATGCATATCAATAAAGATAAAATACTCTAGTAAGTGAAATTTGGCTTTTCTAGCTGCTTTGGGATCATACAACTAATGATCATTGGGCAGACATTCAAGCAAGCAGACCCTTAGGTCATTAGAATAATGAATTTCCTTAGCAAAGAGAGCACAGGCAAGTTGTTTTAAGTGTGTGTGTGTGTGTGTGTGTGTGTGTGTGTGTATGAAGGTGCAAAGCTCATGTGTTCAGGGGTGATTATAAATCCTTTTCTTTCTCAAGTCTAGGAAACAAGTGATAGGGAATGTAAGAAGGTTAGATCGAAGTAAAGGAATATGCAAGAATAAAATTCCTTCAAGAGTTCTAAAGACCAGAGTGAGTAGAAGCTATTAATGAATGATATGGACAACAAAAATGTTATGTTTTATTGGTTTTGTTGTTGTTACTTTGTCTCTATTGATGTCAAGAGGCAGATCAGAGAATGGATAGGACCATTTCTAGGATGGGTGAGATGATGATACTAAGTAGACTGTACTACTTAACTTTAATTTCTGTTCTCTTCTAAGAATGATGATGGTACTCTGAAGGCTTACATAACAATGTTTAGCACAATGATGAAACAATATTTCTAGGGAATAGAAACCCTATATGATTAAATAAATTTGTCACTTCACTGAGTTGTCACCAGACCCAAACAACTTGAGTGATAGATGGATGGAAGTTGAAGAGAAACAAATTTTGGTTTAATGTAAAGAAAAATTTAACAATTGCAGTTATCTAATAGCAGAATTGATTGCCTTGGTTCTAGTTATTTCCTCATTCAAGATCTTTACATATAGATGGATTGACCACTTGTTGAGAATATTATGTTACATAATGAATTCTTGAACATATATGATTTTTGTTCATTGGTCTGTGAGATTATTTCTCATTCTTAAATTCAATGATTTTGTAAAAATTGGTTGAAGTGAGATATTTAGGATCACAGGTATTACTCGAATCTCCTTTTACAGGTTGATTGGAGGCAAAAATCATTTAGCCTACATGATAAGTATGAATGTTGAACTTAATAATCTACATGAACATGGAAATATGTATTAAATGATAATATATGTATAACACATATCATATTATTTGCCTTCTTGGGGAGAAGGAGGGAAGAAGACAGAGAACAAGAACTGTAAAGTATCAGAAAAAAAGTTAAAAATTGTATTGATATGTGACCTAAAAATTACATTTATAAAAACAAAATTAGAAAATTTGATACTTTCTGATGACATTATACTTTATTCTCTAGGCAATAGGGAGCCACTCAAGTATCTTGAGCTGGGCCATGATTGGTAAAACATATATTAAGAATATCAATTTGGCAAAATTGTGAAAGATGGATTGGAGAGGCGAGAGACTAGAAAGATGGGCACCAATGAGAAAACTATTAAAGTAGTCTAGATTAAATTAATGGAAAAAGAGCTAAAGAATAAAGCTAGTGCCTCTATGAAGAAAAGTAACCATGCAAATGTGACAGAGGATGAGGAGAGAAAATCAACAACTCTGACCAGCTATCTTAAATATGGGAGTTAAGAAAGGGAGGAGAGTCAAGGATAACTCCAAGGTCATGAAATGTCTAACTGGAAGAATAGTGGAACTCTTAACTAAAAATATAAGGAGTTAGAAAAAGATTTATGTAAATATTACATTTAGGTTGAGTAACTTTATAGAAGGATTCACAGCATAGTTCCTTTAGACAAGAGCCATTCAGGAGTATTATTGTTATATCAAGTGAGTTATGCCTGTCTACTGATAGGGAATCAATTTTCTTTCACTGAGAAGCCTACCTTCTTGAGGAAGGACAGCTGATGGAGAAAGGAACAGCTACTTTTTCCCACTTTCAGAGATGTTTTACACTTCAGAGTGACAGCTGATGGTGTAAGTTTTGGAAGCTGAAACATGCTGAAAGGCATTAATGACTGGTGACACTGAGGCTGTACCTCAAACAAACATGTTATGCTACCATCATTAGAATTTCTGCCTAGACCATGGTATAGATTGATGTGCAGAATGAGGGATTGTCTAGGCATCTGGACAAAGTCAGTGGAAAAGGATCAGCTTCTGACAAGTTCATGGAGAATTTCAGCAGATGCCAATAATAAGGCTCATTCATGGAGAAGTAGCACTGGATCTTATGAAATTAAAAATGCTCAAAGCAAAGATACCATCATACTGAGAATTTTCCCCACAATTATTAATATTCTCTTCCATATTCTCACAAAATATATTCTTCCAGAATGTATCCAGTGTTTTAAAATTGATATTTATTTTATAATCCATCGATTCAGCTGAAATATATTTATATTACGTTTAAAAAGTGGTTAAAAGATCATCACATTCAGTAGAAATAACCTGAAATGTGTCTTGATAACATTTAAAGATCTGAGTGAAAAGTTATTGTAAATTAAGCATTCAACCAACAAACATTTATTTAAAAAATCAATCAGTCAACCCATGAAAATATATACTGAAAAGTATGTGCTAAACTCCAGGATACATATATAAAATTGAGAAAATCATCCTCTCAATAGACTTACATCCACTATTAATTAAGATATATCCATGAGATTGTCCTAGATATTGTGACAGTCTTCTCAGATTAGGTAACCACAAGTATAGTTTACAAATGGGAACAGAAAATAGAAGTGGACATCCAAGATACCATCAGTAAGAGTGCTATGTCCATTTGTATTTGGAAGTTAGACTATATCACTTCTACAGTCACTTCTAGTTTTATACCAATGTAACTTGATTAGTTTTACAAATGGGACTCCAACATCTAAATGTTATTTGCTAAATTTTTAAAATCTTACTTTTATTAGGTTTATTTGAGGAATAGCCTTTTAGTTTTATACAAAAATATGTATTTTTTCTATGATCCTTTCTCTGTGCCTTTTCTAGTATCTACATGTATGATAGATAAATTTTCCCCAGGTTTCACTGATTTGTTTTTAATGTGATCTTTTCTAACCTTTTTACATATGCATTTAGAGTTTTTCTTAATATATAGTATAAGATGTTTTAATTCTGTTTTTTTTTTCATACTACTTCTCATTTCCCAGTAGTTTTTGTCAAAATAGTAAGTTACTATCATAGGAGCTGGGGACCCAGTTATACTACTGCATAAAAGTGTGAGTTTGTTGAGGGAAGAGACACACTTTATTTTTCTTATTTGTATTATAAATCCTTAGCAGAGGGTCTGACACATAATGGACATTTAATTGAGATTTATTGAATTGAATTTAATAGGTTTCATGAGACTTTCAAAAGAGCCCATAACTCCCCCAAAAGATTAAGAAGTTTTAACTCCAAAGTAATGCTTGTTTCACTACATTACTATAAAGTAAAGATTCTGGGAAACAGCAGTGTAGTGGGAAGAGCACTGGACTTGGACTAAGAAGATTTGCATTTGAAACTTGTCCTTTTTACCCAACTTCTACAATGAGTGAGTCATTTTCCCTCTTCCAACCTCAGTTTCTTCATTTGAAATAGAGGCTTGCAAAGTATGAAAATGCTTCAACATTCATATCACATATTTCTTATCAAATAGAATTTACTATATTCCAATGTGCATCAAATGTGTTCTTTGTTTTTATAAATTTTAATCAAAATACATTAATAAAACATTACTTAATTTTTCAAAAATAACTCCTATTTCTTGAGTTCCTTCCTATGTGTTGAATCAATCAGGGTGTTTTGGCATGGATCTGATATCATTAAAGATGTATTTTAACTCTAAATTCTAAGATATCAGAGGGTGAATTACAGTTTGGGATACAAATAGCTACTTTTTAAATTACCGCAGAAAGGACAGACTAAATAAATAATACATACCACTGTGGAATTTAGAAGAATCAGAGAAAGATCATCTGGTATATAGCTATTATAAATAAAACAACTTCTCTAAACAAAGTCATTGAGTAACTAATGAACAATAAAGTCAAAATCAGAGACTGTTTCCTACCCTGAAAATGACAATAGTTGTATAACTTAAGATAGTCCAAATTCTCAATGTGAAGTGTGAAGTATTACTGAATCACTGATAAAAAAAATTATAGCTTGCTCAGGCTCATACAGCCAGAATGATTTAGAAGTGGAACTTGGCCCATCTTCCTAATGCCTAGATCAGTGTTCTACCATGTAATGCTACGGTCAAAGCCAAATCAACCAATCAATGAAGAAAAAATGAATTACTAATATTTTTATAAGAAAGTTTTCCAAATTTTACACTTAACTAGATGGGTCTGAGGACAAGAAAATATTTTAAGGTACATAAAATCTGTCCACTATTATAGTATCTGCCTGAACTTTCATTCAATTCTGGCATTGATTCTGAGAGTTCTTCATCATCTCTCAGTGACAGAAGACCTCACAAGTAGCTATATAAACAGCGACATAAAGTAGACAAGAACATTTGTTTTTATTTTTCTGTTAGTTTGAAACATAATATAATTTGAATATCAGTGTTTATTTATACACATTCATAGTATAACCAATATTTAGTGAAATAATAACTATTTCATTCAAGACACATTCACTAAATACTTTCTATATATTTATTCATTCAACACACATTTACATGTTTACAATTGAAAAACATTATGCTAACAGCTTTGGAAAACAAAATATGTAAGAAATATTTAGGTTCTATTATGTTACCTCATTCTTTAACTTACAAGAAAACAAAGAGCATTTTCTATTTCATTTTAGAAAATGAGACTGTCTTGATCAATGTCATCAAGTCTTTCTAAGTTGCTCTTCCTTATGATTTTGTTGCACAAGTATTCTCTTTGTTATATTTACTTCATTCTGATTCATTTCAGTTGCCTATCACAATTTCAGAGAATTGATGATGAGGCATGCTACCTCCTGAGAGAAAGGTGATAGATTCAAGATACAGTTTAAGATATAAATTTGGAAAAGATAAATGCAAGAATATGTTTTACCTAAGTCTTTCTATTTATTATAAGGGTTTTGGTTTCTTTTTCTTTTGATTTTGGGAAAATGGGGTGAGAGTTGTAAGAGAGATAAAATAAGTAGTTTTTCATTTAAATAAATGAAATCTGAATCAGATACTGTAGACATTTTCATCTACAATTTAATAGAAACTTTGAATACCTTCATTTATTACATGCTAATTAAGTATATAATTATTTTTCCTAACTGGCCATCTTTTGTGAATCCTGGCCCTGATCTCCCAAAGTCTGCCATGCATTTTCAGTGATTTCTCCTAGCATGACAGCATGATAACCATATAGCACTCTAGTAAACTACCTATTATTCTTCATTCTTCATATCACCAACACACCTCTTTCTGTCACGCTACCCACTGTTTAAATCGTTTACATTTCTTCAATGTTCCTTGGTGGAGTGAGAAAATAGGTAGAGCCAAGATGGCAGAGTAAAGAGAATTCTAGCCAAACTTACCCAATATTTCCAGCTGAACAATTAAAAATAATGTGTCAAATTGGATTCTGAGGCAGCATTACCAACAAAAGTTCAAGGTGAGACATTTCTCCAAGTTAGGAAATTTAAGAGTCAAGAAGGAGAGGTCTGTGGTACTGATATGGTGGCTTGGCTGGAGCATAGTACAGTGACAACACCAGATGTGGGCCTTTGAGGAAAGGAGCTGATGGTAGTAGCAGCAGAAGTATCAGGAGTTTTCACTGCCTAGAGAGAGTAAGGAGATTCAACACCTGATTAGAAAGAGAATCCAGGAGAACCCTGTGTTAGCATGAAGTACAAGATAGAGAACCATTTGGCAACTCCATTGCCTATTACCCAGTTCTGGGTCACAGTTTCAGGGTTAAGGGGAATGCTTGTATTCATAATAAAGTAGGGTTTTCTAGTTCCTGATCATACTACCAAGACAAAGAAGAATGCTCACAGCTGCATGTAATTATAAGCCTTAGTTCTAGGCTGGATTAGAGTTCCAAGGAGGAAAGGATTTGTAGACATGAATGAGCAAGGGCTCTAACTATGTAAAAACAAGAGTGTAGTTGTAGACCAATAGAGAAATTACCATACCTCTCTTTGGAACCATCAAAAACTTTAAAGGCCTTCAGAACTAATTGTGAAGAAATCCAAGTGACAAAAGTAGCCTCCAATAACTTTGTTATATTAATGGCAGTTACAAAAGTCTACTTATATAGAGGATTTTAGTTGGAATTTATTTTATTGAGATCATCTTAAAAGCAAAATGGAAGGCTGAGAAAAGGATGTGCTATTAGGAATGATGAATGGATTTGTTTCAAAGAAACTTATAAAGATTTACATGAACTGATGCAAAGTGAAATGAGAATAAGAATGCTGTGCATAGCAGCAGCAATAAAAATAAAATGCAATACAAAGCAATGAATAACTTACTAATTCAGATCAATACAATATTTCACAATTCCAAAACACTCATGATGAAAAATATTACCCTTCTCCAAAGAACCACTGAACTCTGAATATAAATTCAAGCATATTTTTATTTCATTTAATTTTAATTTATATTTGTATTGTTTTCTTTATTTTAGGGTTTTTTTGCAATGTGGATAAAATGGAAATAAGTTTTGAATGATCTTACATGTGTAATGGTTATTCAATTGCTTACTTTCTTATTAGTTGGGAGAGGGAGAGGATAGAAAGAGAAACTGGAAATGAAAATAAATATTAAAAAACAAACCTTCCATCACTGGTTTCCCCATTGCTTGTGGAATACAGCACAAATTTCTTTTTTAAAAAGAAATTTCTTCCTATACCAAGATAAATTCAAAATGGGTAAATGACTTAAATATAAAGAGTGAAATCATAAATAAATTAGGTGAACATAGAATAGTATACCTGTCAGATCTGTAGATAAAGAAGAAATTTAAGACCAAGAAAGAGATAGAGAACATTACAAAATGTAAAATGAATTACTTTTACTATATCAAATTAAAAAAGGTTTTGTACAAACAAAACCAATGCAACCAAAATTAGAAGGAAAACAACAAACTGGGAGGACATTTTTATAAGAAAACTCTCTGAAAAAGGTTTAATTTCCCCAATATATAAGGAACTAAGTCAAATTTACAAAAAAATCAAGCCATATCCCAATCGACAAATTGTCAAGGGACATGAATAGACAGTTTTCACATGATGAAATCAAAACTATCAATAATCATATGGAAAAAGTGTTCTAGATCCTTCCTGACTAGAGAAATGCAAATTAAAACAACTCTGTGGTACCACCTTACACTTAGCAGACTGGCCAATATGGCACCAAAGGAAAGTAATGAATGTTGGAGAGCATGTGGCAAAATTGGGACACTAATACACTGCTAGTGGAGTTGTGAATTTCTCCAACCATTCTGGAGGGTAATTTGGAACTATGCACAAAGGGCTTTAAAAGTCTGGCTATCTTTTGACCTAGCCATACCACTGCTGAGTTTGTACTCAGTTTGTACAAAAATATTTACAGTCATGCTCTTTGTAGTGGCAAAAAAAAAATAGAAAATGAAGGGGTATCCATTGATTGGGGAATGACTGAACAAATTGTGGTATCTGATGGTGATGCCTGAAGGGAATAATGAACTGAAGAAATTCCATGTGAACTGGAAAGACCTCCAGGAATTGATGCAGAGTGAAAGGAGCAGAACCAGGAGAACATTTTACACAGAGACTGACATATTATGGAACAATTGAATGTAAGCGCCTCTCTACTAGAAGCAATGCAATGATCCAGGACAATCCAGAGGATCTTATAAAAAAGAATGCTATCCACATGGAGAGAAAAAAACTATGAGAACAGAAACACATATGATTGATAACATAGTTCAATAGGGATATGATTAGGGTTTTAATGTTAAAAGATCACTCTACTGCAAATATGAATAATATGAAAAATGGTTTTGGACAAAGATACATGTATAATTCAGTGGAATTGCTTGTAAGTTCCAGGAGGGGGGAAACTGAAGAGGGTGGTGGGAGTTATGAATCATGTAACGATGGAAAAAATATTCTAAATAAAAAAAAAGAAACAAAAGTTGACATCAAATATAAGAATCCAAAGATGTAAAATAAAAAATAAAAAGAAGTTTCTTGTTGGTCCAATTTTTTAGCCTGTCTATTGTACCTTTCTATTGTCCTCTTTGTAATAGTTACTCATCTTTAGTTCTTTGGAGACAGTGGAGTCTCACATCTTGCTTCCATATAGCAACATCAGCAAAATGATTATATTGAATTATACTAAATAGTGAAATGGTTCTTTACTGTTATGGGAAGCTGCAAGTCAGTAAAATTGTTTTACAGATTTCCTAAAATCAATCTAGCTTGCTCTTTTCCTTTTTTCCAATGCTGGACCCAATTCATTATCTATCTATATTGCCTTTCCCAGATATGCATTCTATTGGATAAACTTTATAGTAAGTAAACTTTTAGAGGAATTTTGAAATCCAAGTCACAAACTGTCTTCATTCAATTGATCTTCTTTTGTGTAAATAGGCAGGCAATGTTTCCTTTGAGAAATTAAAGATATTCTTTAATAATTCCATTTTAATATTTAATTATACTTTTTAGTGACATTTCTTTTTCTTTTCTAAGTACCACAGGACAATGAAGTTATGACCCAAATGTTACAATTCCACTATTTTTGCTGTTAAAAAACAAAAGAAAAAGAGTATGATGTAAATTACAGATCTTTTCTGTTTTACATCTCTGTGTAGTCCTCTTTCTGTTTTCATCCATAAATGTCTTTGGGTTCTTTTAGTCTTTGTATATCCCTCACAACCTTTCTTGAGACAATTTTTAAACATTCCCTGATTCTCTCTGTGAGAGACTACAGCTCATGATCATTTGTCACCTTTTTGTTAGATTTTATAAATAAATTCACATGCTTCACTCTGATTTTAACAAATAAGTTGATTTTTAAATGATAACATGTCTTTTGGCTATTTTGTCCCTTTGCTCTAGCAAGTAAATTATGTTGCTTTTTTCTATAACAATTATTATAGTCAATTTGTTTTGTCCATTTCTCAATTGTAAATTGTAAATTTTACTTATTTTAGTTTTTTTTAAACCCTTAACTTCTTTGCATTGGCTCCTAAGTGGAAGAGTGGTAAGAGTGGGCAATGGGGGTCAAGTGACTTGCCCAGGGTCACACAGCTGGGAAGTGTCTGAGGCCAGATTTGAACCTAGGACCTCCCGTCTCTAGGCCTGACTCTCAATCCACTGAGCTACCCAGCTGCCCCCTTTAGTTTTTTTTTTAAAGTAATTTGAGGTCCAGGATTTTTAAATTCAGACCATATCTGTTTCTCATCTTTATTCCTTTCTGTCTGGGTTTCTAATTTTTAGTTCTAAGATCTTAATTGATATTCTGACTATGCACAAATAGCTAGATGATTCAAGGTTAGCGCCTTTGTCCATAACACCTTTTCTAGATGTTAAAGGGTATTCAAATTCAATCTCTATAGCACTGTCCAGTCTTTTCAGGACCTAGCAATTTCTTGTGTTCATAATAAAAGAGCATGAGGTTTCTCAAAAATCTCTGTCTTTGACCTCTCACTTCTTTATCTTAAACCATAATTTTTGCATTCAAGTTATCATATATTGAAATACTGGCTAATTTAATTTGGAAAGTCTTATCTAATTCTTCAAGTAATTTCTCTAACATTTATATTCAGTAATTATTGTTATTATGTAAAGCAACTATGTAGTACAGCATATAGAGTGTGAGTCCTGGAGTCAGGAAGATCCAAGTTCAAATCCAGCCTCAGACATTTATTAGCTATGGGATTGTGGACAAGTTGCTTAGCCTGTTTCCCTCAATTTTCTCAAATGTAAAAAAAAAACATGATAATAGAAGCAACCTCCCAGGGATGTTTTACAGATCAAATGATGTAATATTTATAAAGTTTTTCACAATGTCTTATACGTAGTACCAGTAAAGTGCTAGGTAAAGTATGTAAAATAATTATTATGCAATAATTTCCAATGTGGTGTTTTTATAAATACTTAGCACTAACATAGAAATATAAGTTGACCAAATGTTGTGTGAATGAACAATTCTTATAGCTTTCAGATGTATGACAATACCTATACTGATATCATCTTTCTTTAGCTCTATAAGTAGTTCCTGTGAGCCATCCTTCACAGATTTCTTCTTTCTTTTGGTGTCATTTCCAGTCAATGACACCAATGAGTGTCAAGATTAGCATAATTCAACTTCTCTAGAAACATGCCTTCTTATTGGTCATTGGATAATGATCTCACTTTTAGGGTAACAGCCAAATTTGATGACAGTCAAGATTTGTTTGATGTTTGTTTGATGACAGTCAAGAATCTTAAAAGTGTATGATTTTTTTGCACCCTCTATCCATTTTTTGACCATTCTCTCACCACCACTGCAGAAACAGAAGGGGATCATATGGAACTCAGAGAATTAAAAAAATCCTATTTTATAGGTTTTAATGGCCATAAACATTTCTGTGCCAGGTGGCCAGCTGAATAGGAATGTGATACCCAGGTTAATGAGGCCTGTTTTGTTTTGTTTTGTTTTTTAGAAAATAGGCAATCTGCTTTGAAAGGTCATACCTTAGACTTTTCTAGCATAATAAAAATTTTCCAGATCTTGAGTTATGCTCTCATATCCTTCCTGAACCAAGGATCACTCCAGCTCCATGATGATTCATCAGAGAAGTACTTGTAGAGGATTCTTGTTGAAAAAAATGAGAGTGCATTAATAACAATTCACTAAGAATATTGATGTTCCAAGTTTTCATGCAACATTTTTATATATCATTTTATCAATTCTAATAGAATTAAAAAGTCTCTGAAGCTGACTATATAAGAATAGAAACAAAAACAATATTATGAAATAAGAAACAAGTTAAATATTAGAAATTAGCTTAGTTAATTTAGCAAGAGACAAGTTTGAATGGTACAGTTCTAGTTGGACATGGCTTTGTGTTCACCTGTTTCTCTCCAAACCTTCATGAAGGAATAACTTCTATTTATCACAGATGATTGATTGGAACAAAAGTTTTACTTGGAGCAGTTGTGGGATTACTTACCGTCATTCCTTTTTTTCTGGTTTTCTTTTCACATCTGGTGCAATGGATCATTCAGAGCTCAGAGGTTCAAATAAATAATTCCTTAAATAAAAGTATATGCAATAAGTCCTAGGTAAAAGCAATCTCAAGGGGATAAAAAGCAATCTGAGAATGAAAAATCATGTGAAAACCACCACAAAACAGATGAGGAATAGTTACTATAGATGCCTTTTTTGGATCTGAGGAG
Source organism: Gracilinanus agilis (assembly GCF_016433145.1). Taxonomy (NCBI): domain Eukaryota; kingdom Metazoa; phylum Chordata; class Mammalia; order Didelphimorphia; family Didelphidae; genus Gracilinanus; species Gracilinanus agilis. The sequence continues at coordinate 316,667,609 of NC_058130.1, read as the reverse complement.
ATCCCATGTTTGAAAACAGAGCCATCTTTATATTTTCCTTCCCCAGAGTCCTAATGCTGAGTCACAAATCAATCTACCTTGGAATAGAATTAACATAAACTACCCAGGACAGTTCCATCACATTTTGCCCAGAAAAAAGCCAAAGTTGATGTTGTTTGAGTTGGGAGTTAATGCAAACTTCTCCAATTTCTTTAATGTCCTGACCTACAGCATTTGAAATCATACACACAGACATAGCCATATGGTCATAAAAGTAGTTAGTTAGTAACTGACTAGTTAACTAGAAAGTTAACATTCACAGTGTTCTTTATGGATGACAAAGTACTTTATATATATCAAGTTTGATAGTCACCACAGCCTTGTGATATATTGCTATTATTTTTCCCATTTTGTAAATGAGGGAAACTAGTCTAAAAGAAGTTAACTGACTTACCCAAAGTTACAGAATTAGTATGAGTACAAGGTAGAATGTTTAAACTCACATTCCTGGCTTGAAGCCCAATGCTCTCTGTTTCAAGTTGCTGCATGTTTGTAAAGGAAATAGGCATGCAATCAATTTTCTACTTACATTGTATATTTTTGTTCCTGGCATGAATTATATCTTCCTTCTTCCTAGTATGATGATTAACACTGGCCCAAGATAAAAGTTTTCCATGGTTCACAATCTGCCAAAGCAGCAAAACTATTCTCTGGTACTGTACTGAGCTCTAGGAAATAAACTGCATAGACACTGACTAAAGGGCTACTTCAGTGGAGTTACAGCTCTAACTTATCCTCAGCTGACAGCAATGCTTATAAAACCTAGAAAGGATATTATTTCTTACTGATTATCTTGTCATTAGCCACTTCTGGATGAAAGTGGTTTGGTAGGAGTGAGGGAATTAGGGAGATGCGCATGTTGTAGCATCAATGAATTCTTTTCAGACCCACTTGTTCAGGAAACTCAATGTCTAGTGGAATAGCCTGTCATTTCCTAGTATCATAAATACATATATAAGTGTGTGCATGTCTGTCTTGTATCTTCCCAGGAGCCCGGACACTGGTTTTGTCTATAGTATTATCCAGAGAGTCAAATTCTCCTTTAGGATCCTGTTAGACTATAGCTATGAATGACATTATTGTGAATTTGGTGATGGGTCTAAGCTGGTCTATGTACTGGCTAATAAAGAGATTTGGTATCAAGCTGTTTTTAAAATCTGGGTTCAGAATTCAATCTCAAAATTATAAGGGCTCACCCACACTTTTCTTAGCCCCTTTACAGAAAAAGGACTACACTTGTCCATTCACCTTATCTTCTTCAGATAACGCCCTCCCCCATGGCATGTATTTTTTCTCTTTTTGACTGGAATTATTCTCTTTGTGTTTTGAGAACATCAAATGCCTCTTGGACTATTGTATTTATAGAATTTTGATGAATGGTATTCTATCTATCTCTGAATTTTTAAAAATCTGCTTGAAATTTTTTTAGAAGATCCAAGTTGTGTATTAGCTATGTTTACTTTTCTCCCTGACACAAATTCTAAATGTGAGTGGTTACTCTACAGGGATACATTGGGCAATTGATTGGGTATGTACAGTGAAAGAGTGTGAGAAGTCCAAAGATCAATACTGACTTATTTATTAAATATCTTTTATGCACCAGAAATTGAGCTTTACACTGCAAGTGTTGAAAATCATGTGCTAAAATGTCTGCTTGTGTTTTCTGGAAGAGCACAAATCAAAATTGATGTTAATAAAGACAAAAAGGTTTATGGTAAAATTAGGACTTGAGACAGACCTTGAATGACACAATTACCACCCTCCAAATGGTTACATTTTACTGAAGGAGGAAACATTTATATATGTAATTACAATCAGGATAGACACTAAATAAATTTTAAAATATTTAAATACAAGGTAGTTATTGAGGGTGGGTACCAACAATTGGGAGATAGAGTCAGTTGTCTTCCTTTTGGTTAATTGGTTTGTTTTAGGTTTAATTATCACTTTTCTCCCCTTTTCCTGCCCTTGCCTCACCCTAATTACCAAATAACAATTTAGTGGTATAATATAAGGACTTATAATGAAGTGCCATTTTATTTAAGGGTGTTTTTATTTTTAATTAGCCTACAGATAAGATGAAAAACATTATAATAAAATGCATATTTTGTGATTAAATAGATGACATCCTTATGATGCTTTAATATTAAAAAAGAAAGTCCATTTTTTAGATTTCATTTTTTCATATGACAGTTAACACTACCAAAATTGTCATAGAAAATTTCTTCAAAGAACTAGAAAAATGGTTCCTGCTGAGAAATGTTTACTGTATGCTACCTATCATGATTCAATTTTTACAAATATGTTATATATGTACACATATATAGATATATATCAGTGTTGAACAGTCCAAATATTAGCCACCCCCAGAAATGAAAAACCAATAGTGAGATCAAACGAGATACTAAATGTTGAGTGCTTTACAAAAGTGCGATACATATAAATGGGAACTATCCATGATGATTATCATAACAATGATGATGAAGATGACAAAGTGGAGAACAATAGCTTCTAGTGTCAAATCTCAAATTCTTTTCCTATAAATCAGGGCCCTCCAAAATGTCACTCAATTTTACCAGACTCAATTTAGCACTCCTTCCTTCAGAGTACAAACCTTTCTATTTCTCTTTAGTTTTAACTTCTTACTGTTATTTGCATGATCATTTTAAGGTTGTTTTATTTGATCATGTGGTTAATGCCTATAATCTCCCTGCACCCCTCCCCACATACATACTAGCTCTCTCTATCTGTTTAAATCCTAACAATTCTTTAAGGTCTGTCTCAAGTCCTAATTTTACCATAGACCTTTATGTTTTAATTAATATCATCTTTGATTGATCCTCTCCCAGAATACACTAGATGTTTTAGTGTGTGATTTTCAACACATTGTATTTTATGATTATTTGAAACCAAATTGTTTCATGTATTTCTTACCTACCTCAAAAATATTAACATTTTGATGGCAAGTGCTATATTTTGTATACTCTTCCAGATGCAAAGCACCTTAGAACATAACTTATTTGAACTATTTTTTTGGACATACTTCAGAGACATATTCATTTGAACGATTTTCAGAGTCATAAGTTCGACCTTTAAAATGTAATTTTAAGTTTTGCTTGTTGGAAATAGAATTCCATCAAGATATGAGATGAAGCTATCCCATATGGGATATCTATCCCCCTCCTGCTTCCCTAATCAACCCACTTGTAATTTGTTTGCCTTCTATACTACATTTGTGTGGCTTTGGGGGGATCTCATGATTCAGTATTAATTATGTTAACCAAGACAGTGATATTGCCCTGCTTACTGATGAGAAATCAATAATGCTCAATGTCCCTAAAACCTTCCCAAATCTAGCTGTTTTTAAAAGAGTAGGCTCCTAGGAAAAAGAGTCCACTTCCTAAAGTCTCTAAACTGATTACTAGAAACCATGTTGTGTAAGTAATTTCGTATAAGAGTACTTCTGTTTAGTTCTTTTTTTGTTCCATCACTTACTATCTATGTAACCATCAGAAAATAATTTAACCTTCTTCGACTTCAGGTTCCTAATGTATGAAATGAAGAACTGGATTAGATTGCTTCTAAAGTTACTTTCAACTCTAAGTCCTTGGTACTAATCTTTTTAGAATTTTCTTCTTAGTTCCCATAATTATATATATTTTTAGAATGAGTTCAATAAATTGATGAGTTTTTAACTGTACCAGTACTTGTGAAGTACTTTTGCATCTTGGCTAGATTATTTCTGTTGACAAAAATATAATCCTATTAAAGCTAGGCAACTCCTTGCTATTTCAAATACTGCTGGTCAGCCATTATACATTCCTTCCCATGAAAAATGACCAGGACTACCATGACTTTTTGGAGAAATCTTGAAGAGACTGGTATGTCATCCCAAATCCTGAAATTATTACATAGGCAAATATTTTATGGTATGGTTAATTTTTGAAATTACCCAAAACATTCTTTTCCCTTGCTTCATTACAGAGTTATCAAAATTATGCAAATGTAATCAATAGCCTAGTTAGAGTATCAATATATATTTTATAAAGTTTTTTTTCCATTTGCACTATTTCTATAATTTTGCATGTTTCTAAAAATGACATATTGCAGCAGCATCTTGTTTTAGAACATTGTAGTAATTCAAGAGGACAAAGGAAATGAGAGTTACATATCATCTGTAGCCCAGTTTATTTATACCAACTCCTGCTCTCTACCATGAAGAACTACATGGATGTTTTACTTCCATATTCAAAAGAAGAAGGGGTAGATTCTGTAGGAATCTATAAAAAACAATACAAGCTATCAGGCTATCAATAATCACATAAGAAGAATACTTTAAAAGTTGTAAATTAAAACATTGAGTTTCATCTCAAAAGCATCAGATTAGCAATGATGTTAAAATATGAAAATTGTCAATGCTCTAAGAGTTTGGGGAAGACAGCCACATTAATACATTCTTGTTAAAGCTTTGAATTTACATGATAACTCTGGAAAACAATGGTGCTATATTCCAAAAGTTACTAAATTGTACATGTCCTGTATAATCCAGATTGAATTGCTTGTCAGTTCCGAGACAAGGGAGAGAAGAAGAAAGGGAAACAACATGAATTATATAACTTCAGACAACTTATATGGAAATTTTTTATTGAAATAAAATAAAGATAAAACATAAAAATATTGTTCATGTCCCTTAATGTAGAGAATAATCAAAAAAGAAACCCTAGAAATAATTTCATAAACCTACAAAACTATACTCTTTTAAAGCTATTTTTAGTGAGGCTTGGGGTATTGAGGAAAAGGGTTGGTTCTTTGCTTTAATTTGTGTGAGAAACTCCAGATTATAGAAATTCCTACAAAGTTGAGTAGGAACTTTTCTGAACTTATGGTTTTATAGTGTTGTCTGGAAGCACCTAGAGGTTAAATGACTTTGCTTAGAGTTACACAGCTAGTATCTGTCACAAGTAAGAAGTGAGACCTGATTGTAAGGCTGCATGTCCATTTTCTTGCTGATACTCATTGATTTGGAACTACAGCCTAAGGAGACTATGTGGAGCTCTATACCAAGTGCCTTTAGTCAATTTATTTCTAGTTTACTAGAGGGAAGGACTTTGCAAAACCAAACTAGACCAACTTCATATTATGATCATTCATGTTGCTAAAGGTGAGGGTTAATTTGAGATAATTACTATTAATACAATTTTTGTTGTTCCTGGAATTTCCTTGTGTGTTGAAGAGTTGGCCAACCAGGAGAGTTAAGAATTCCCAAACAGGAATATGTCTGACATTATTTTACTATATCAAATACCTCAATGAAAAATAGAAACTAGAAGTTCTGATGTTACTTTAATAGATGGCCATGCAAATATTATTTTTATTTATCTTATGAAATTGATGTGTATAAAACTTGCAATGAACTTACTATGAAAATGAAATAAGAATTTCATATTTTCTTAGGGCTTTGTATTTGTTCCCATGTGTCTCTTCCAAAATGGTCATCTTTATCGAATTTTCTTAGTAGGAAAAAGAGAGATATAATGTTGGACTTGTCACTATGAAAATGGTTTATATAATATCAGGCAGTTATTGGCTCCATATTCTGTAACTAACATGAGGATAAGGTTAATATAATCACAGAAGGCTCAAAATACAATCATTTGAAATAAAGTAGGTGTTAAGGAATTTTCCTGCAACTCCACAAAAACGACTGACTCATTCAGCCAATCAAAAAAGGTGAATTTTTTTTGAATCATTTACACATAGGTAGATAGACAGATAGACTCATAGATAGACAAACAGACAGACAGGTAGATAGATAGAGAGAGATAGAAAGACACAAATATATTTGCATGAGGTTAAATCCCCAATAGGTATATATACACATCAGTCAAACAGTGAGGAATTTGGTGCATCTAGACAGAAGTAAAGGAAAAATCATATTGCAGATAAAGAATCACTCTAGTGGAAGAAGAGGACGGAGAGAGGAGGGGAAGGAGAAGACTTTAGATTCTCTTCTCCATTACTCCTACTGGCAATGCCATTAGTGTACTGAAAATAATTTACTAATTCAAGAGCAGAGAAGCATACCAAGGACAAGCCTGGTTTTAGAAATAATTAGAAGATGGTATCAGAAAGAGTAAATTCTTGTATTGTAGAGAGGTTCCAGCAATGTATTCTTGAAAGAAGCATGCTTTGGGGGCAAAGTCAAGCAATCATCCCACAAAGAGCTGAACTCAAAGTGAGCAGCATAAGAAATCTGCAAGGAAAAACCTTTGAGGACCATGAGAAAACTTTTGCTACACATGGACTTCTTTGACTTCATTACCACTGTACTACAAGTTTGAACCCACACCCATGTATAAATGCAGGTGTATGAATGTTAATGTGTATATATACCTATTGGGGATTTAACCTCATGCAAATGTATTTGTGTCTTTCTCTCTCTCTCTATCTGTCTGTCTATCTGTCTATCTAACTATCTGTCTATCTATTTATCTGTCTATCTATCTGTCTGCCTGTCTGTCTATCTATGCATCTGTCTATCATCTACCTAGCTATCATCTATCTATCTACACACACACACATATCTGTGTGTATATAGTCGTTGTTCGGTTGTGCCCAACCCCATCTCATGAGCCTATGCACTGTAGCACACTAATACTTTCCATAGGTTAGTCTTGGCAAGATTATTGGAGTAATTTGGCATTTCCTTCTGCAATGGATTAAGACAAACAGAGGCTAAGTGGCTTTTTTTTTTTTTATCCTGGGACTCCATTCTAGGAGCATAGGGCCACAACCAGTAGGCAATGGGTCACACAGTCGCTCAGGGTCACCCAGCTGGGAAGTGTCTGAGCCTGGATTTGAACCTAGGACCTTTCGTCTCTAGGCCTGGCTCTCAATCCACTGAGCTAGC
>NC_058130.1:316647694-316657910 GCF_016433145.1 Gracilinanus agilis | reverse complement strand
CCAAGGTCACACAGCTGGAAGTGTCCGAGGCCGGACTTGAACCTAGGACCTCCAGTCTCTAGGCCTGGCTCTCAATCCACTGAGCCATCCAGCTGCCCCAGCTGCGCTCTCCCTCTCTCTCCCTCTCTCCCTCTCTCCCTCTCTCCCTCTCTCCCTCTCTCCCTCTCTCCCTCTCTCCCTCTCTCCCTCTCTCTCTCTCTCTCTCTCTCTCTCTCTCTCTCTCTCTCTCTCTCTCTCTCTCTCTCTCTCTCTCTCTCTCTCTCTCTCTCTCCCTGTCTCTGTTATGAGTTCCAGCATAAAAGCCAGCAACTAGGTGACTCTGAGGAAGGAAGTCCTGGGTTTCAATCTGGTCTCACATACTTCCTAGCTATGTGATCCTGGGCGAGCCACTTAACTCTTATTACTCAGCCCTTACCACTCTACTGCTTTGGAATGAATATAAAGTATTGATTATAAGATGGAAGGTAAGGTTTTAGAAATAAAGAGAAACAGATGGCTACACTGTAGGGGCAGTATGTCTTTGACCACCTGAAGAGAATAAAGATTTATTTAAAGGACTTATTTAAAAGTACAGAAACATATCACCAGCTGGAATAGGCATAATATTTTAGCAATAAGAGATTTTGCCTATCTGGAGATGTGGTGGTATTCTCTCTCTTTTTATAAGAAAGACTTGAATGAATTCATTACTTAATAATAATTAAATCATTCAAAAATAAAGAAAATAAGAAAGGACAAGATTCTGAAGAAATGCAGTAAAGCAAAAATCCAACATGACCTAATACTTTAAAACAGATGCATGAAGCATTGAAACAGAAATCAACACAAAGAAGTAAATTTGATTCCATAGAGATTTGGTAGGATGAAATCATGACTAGATTATGGCTCTGGATGAGTATTCTTTATTCAAAAGTAAAATTTCTTTACAGATCAGGGTTAGGAGGATAGAATGGCATTGAAATTCCAAGACATACTTGTGTTTTTGGAAAGGTAGATGAGTGAGTGGTCAAGCCTCAAGTTTAGTTTCCTTTCATTCCCTTCAAAATAGCAAGTAATACACCAAAAAAAAAAAGAATTAAAACAGAAAGAGAGAGAAGTGATAATCCATCACCTTGGAAACCTGATAGAAAAAGTAACAGTTTAAAGAACTGAATAAACAAAAACTAAGCTTTAATATATTTTACCCTCCTTAATATACCACTCAAATGCCTCACTATGACACTATGATAGAGTTAACTCTGCATTTCCAAAAGATAAGCAAGAAAATCTAATCCTTATAATGGTAAAAAGACTTTGACTATGATTTCTTGAATAGGCTATGTTTGCCTTCTGAGTACCAACTTAGTTAATTATTATTGAAGCTCTTTCAAATAAAATTATAGCTAAGTAAAATAAATTCAAATATTTTCTATGTTTGTTAGCCTCTGCAGTAAGGGTTAAATTAATGGTTGAACAATAATTTTATGAAATTATGTGATCATCAATATTTATTATATCTCGAGTCAGAAAATCATTTACAAATATTTACAAAATGGAGAGGAAACAATAAAGTAGAGAAATGTGAAGAGGTTAGAGAGGATATCCTATCAACCTAAATGTTTATTCTGGGTTTGCTTAATCCAGGTAGAGATTAATTAGCTTTCAAATAGGAAGGTTGATGGTGAGTAATCAGGAAGCCTCCTCCAAGATGGAAGCTAGTCTCTTAGGAAACTAGGAAAGGAGTCAGCCTTTCACTCAACCAACAAAGTAGTACAGGAGTCAGAGTCTAAGTTGAAGCCAAGCTCCAGACCCACAATCCAAGCCACAGTCTCCAGTGAACTAGCTACCTTGAACATTCTCCCTAGTCAGAAGACTATCTCCAGAAGACTGTCTTCTCAGAGACAAACTGACCTAAAGGAGTTCCGGGCTTGCTTTTTTGGTGACTTCTTGTCCCTGCCCCTTTTCACAGGGGCCAATCACAGTTTCTAAATTGTCTAGCACTGCCCAGAGAGTGTTAATTTTTATCAAAGCCTCTGAAGGTGTCAGCTCTGATCATAGGATTCACAAGTTTGGGACTGAGTTAAAAGGGTGGAGCTCTCTAAATAATAGACTTGTGAGTTCTCTAAGTACCTTGCTAGCTTCTCATCTAATAGTAAGTAGGGTGTTCAATCTTTTGTTGATTCAATTTAAAAGTAGACAAAGGAGAGTTAATCCTGTCTTCAGTCTAGTGAGCTAATAAGTAGGGGTACTTGAGTTAGTGTTAACTCAAGATAGACCATAGAGTAAAGAATTCTCTTTCACACTGCCCCATAAAATACCTTTACTTTGCTATACTACTGTCTGGAGGAAGCTAGTCAATAAGTACTTTGAATACCTCCTATGTATTCTGTGCTGAATGCTGGGGATATAACAAAAAGCAAATGATAGTCCCTGAACTCAAGCAGCTCATATACAATTAGGAGACATACAACGAAAATAAGTATATACGAAAAAGATATATACAGGATAAGTTGGAGATAATCAACAAAGAAGTTACTAACATAAAAGGAGATTGGGAAAGGCTTACTGTAAAAGGTAGGATTTTATCTAGAACTTGAAGAAAGCCATATGATTCAAGAGATAGAAATAGATGGTGGGGCAGCTGTATAGCTCAGTGGATTGAGTCAGGCCTAGAGACAGGAGGTCCTAGGTTCAAATCTGGCCTCAAACACTCCCCAGCTGTGTGACCCTGGGCAAGTCACTTGACCCCTATTGCCCACCTTTACCACTCTTCCACCTATGAGCCAAGTTAAGGGTTTAAAAAAATTTTTTAAAGAAATAAATAGGGAAAAATTTCCAGGCATGAGAGATAGGTAGTGAAAATACTGAGGTTTGGGAGAGAAGGTGTCTTGTGAGGAAGAGCAAGAAAAGTGTAACTGAATCAAAGATGAAAATGGATGGGAGGTGAGGTGGAAAGGAAGTAATGTGTAAGAAGACTGGAAGGGTGGGAAGCCTCAAGAATATGAAGGGCTTTGAATGCTAAAGAGACAATTTTATATCTAAGTATGCAGAACAGGAGAATGGCAAAGTAAGACTTGCCCTTTAAAAAGACTAGTTTGACATCTTAGTGAAAGATGAACTGTAGTGGAGAGAGGCTTAAGGCAAGGAGACCAATCAGCAGCCTCTTGCAAGAGTCCCAGAGTGAAGTGATCAGAGTAGCAGTATGTAGAAGAGAGAAAGAACATTTGCAAGAAATGTTACAAAAATACAATGAATAGCTTTGGGCAATAGATTGCATGTACAGGCTGAGACAAAATAAGGAGGCAAGGATCACATTAATATTGCTAGCCTGGGGTACTAGGGATATCGTGGTGTTCTCAGCAATAATTGGTAAGTTAGAGAAAGGGGGGAGTTTTGAATAAACAGGTCAAATTCGATTTTGGACATGTTCAGTTTAAGATATCTAGAAGACATCCTGTTTGAGATGTTTAATAGACAGTTGGAGGTGCAAAAGAGGAGGAATGTATGTTTTACCACTGGTCCTTTTAAATAATGATTGGCTACTATTTTAGTCTCTCGAAATGTTAATGTTATATCAACAATCAATACACATCAGATGATTATTGTGAGGATCAACTGATATAGTAAATACACACACACACACATATATATATATGAAATGTTTTACAAACCTTAAAGCACTCTATACATGTTACCTATAATTACTGACTATTACATAGAAAAGTGGATGGTGATGTTAAATCATTATTTACTGATAGAATCTATCTATTTACTGATATAGAGTTTTTGCAAATTCAGATGGGCTGTTTGGGCCCTCATACTCAAGATCAAACCCAATGAATAGCTTAAACTAGAGGACGTTATCATGGACCAGAAAATAATCTGATTAATGCAAAGATCTGTTTTGTAAAATTGAATTTTTTCATAGCAAAAGAGGATCCAGAATACAACCTAATTTATCATGCCCTATTTACTACTATTTATTCTGACACCTGAAATAACACTTCAGGAAAACAATAAGAGAAGACAGTTGAGGAAGATGTTGAGGTAGAAAAGTATCAACAAAGCATACAGAGGGAAACAGTAGAGAGTGGCATTATGAGACATGAAGAGCAGACAGATGAAAAAATGGAGTGTGACATCTGAAGCAAAGGAGTCTCTCAGAAGCTACTCTAAGATGTCAGCATCCAAGTTTGGATGATGCCTGAATATATACTAAGTCTATCTATCATCTATTAGTCTATCCATCTATCTAGCTATTATATATCATCTAACTTGTTATTAGAGTGCTTAAGATATTTCTACACACTGATGAATCTGTTATATCTTCAATGATAGCACTTTCATGAGATGAATTTTCAAAGAGACTACCTTGAAGATGATCAGGTAATATTGTTGCAGAGAATAAAAAAGGAGAGAAATTCTAAGGGGAAGGTTGATAAGAAATTTGAAGCCAAATCAACATACACTCAGGACTTGAATGTAAAGAAGGGCATAGGAAAAAAAAACACAAAGAAAATCTGTGTTTAAAATGTGGTTTAGGAGTAAGAAATGAGAGGTGTCAAAGGCAGGTAGATTATGCAAAAAACTTTTGCCTATATATTATTAAAATATTTTTCAAGATGACAGTCAAGAGGCATTGAAAGTGGCAAATACCAAATAACATCACAAAAAGGAAATTGATTATATTCAAACAACGAAGAAATAGTTGATTGCCAATGTGAGAGTCATTTCCTAATCAACTGTCTGTGTACAGCCAGAGCACTGACTTGTTAAAGCAAAGATCAAAATAAAAAGCAAGTTAGAGGGAAGAATTAAAAAGAGAAGATATGACATTTCCTTTAACTCCAACCTGACCTACTTAGACAAGCTGTTGATGCTGAAAAATACAAATGGCATAAGAGAACACAGATGAACAAAAACCTATTGCTGTTCCTTAGGGAAGTTCTAGCAATATAAATTACTCAAATACACAAGTCAAGTCAGCAAGCATTAAATACTCACTCTGTGCCAAGTACTGTGCTAACCTCTATGAAATTAAAAAGAAAAAGCAAACACATTATTTCTGATCTCAAAGGTCCACATTCTAACAACAGGGGCAGGATGCGCCCTACAAACCACTGTGTACATACAAGGATAGACATAGGATAAAGGGGATGTCATCTCAGAGGGGAGACAAGAGTGGGGGGGGGGAGCGTCATATAGAAGGTAGATTTTGAAGTGTCTTGAATGGAAGCTAGGGAAAACAAAAAGTGCAGGTGAGAAGGGAGATTATTCTAGGCATGAGGCACAAGCAGGAAAAAGGTACAAATTCTGGGACTTAGGTATCATGTGTAAAGAATAGCAAGAAATAAGGTGACATTGGACTTGAGAGTACATAGGGAGAATAAATTACAGATTGGAAAGGCTAGAGTGGCCCAGGTGTGAGATGTCTTTAGAAGCCAAACATAAGATTTTATTATAATCACAACTACAACACCAAGAGACTTTAGAAACTTCTTCAGTCAGAAAATACATAACATACTTGTTTAGCAGAGAAGTATAATAGCCAATTAATTAATTTTTTAATAGTTTGGGGCAACAGCCCCTATAAGATATTTTGTTGGTCACTTATGCATAATAAGGAAAGGTCAAGGAATAAGGCCTCATAGCTTCAAGGTCAGGACTTTGCTTCCTTGGCTTACTTTTTGTTTTCCTCAAATAATTTGCATGCCAAGCCATAGAGGATTTAAATGGTTGTTGGGGAAAAGGGGAATGAACTGAGAAAAACCAACCAACAAATAAAACAGCATATGGAAAGGTAGGAATTTCTTTGTAGTTTCCTCTTTCCTAACCTTTGCAGTTGTACAGTCTGACTTTAGATCTCATCATTCAATCTAAATTGCTCTCTCCTAAATTACTCATGATCACTTAATTGCTAACTCTACTGGTTTTTGTCTCAATTCTCATCTTTCTTAACCTCCCATCTCAAATGAGATATTTGTGAAACACTTAGTATAGTAACCAACACTAGTAGGTGCTCAGTGAGTAGTTGCTACCTTTCCCATTTTCTATAGCCTTCCACCCTTTTTTCTTTCACTTGTGTTTGCTAAATTGCAAGTTGGCTGACCAAATCTGGATCTTCTTTTCCTCTCTATTTCACTTGAACTCTATATGGTTTTTACATTTTAAAATAAAGTTTGGTTCTACTTTAAAATATTGAAACAATTCTTAGCTAGTAATCCCTAAAAGAATAGGCAGTGTGCTAGATTTGACTCCTCACTTATACTTTACCAAAACCATTTTTAAAAATTAATTAATTAGTTAATTAATAATCTTTTTCCATGCTTCATGTTTTCCCTCCCCTTCTCTCCAAGCAATTCTACTGGGTTATACACATATTATTGTTCAAAACCTATTTCCATATTATTAATATTTGCAATAGAATGATCATTTAAAGTCAAAATCCCAATCATATGCCGATTGAACCACTTGATCTCTCATATGTTTTTCTTCTGTGTTCTTTCTCATAAGTTTCTCTGGATTGTCCTGGGTCATTACATTGCTATTAGTAGAAAAGTCTATTACATTTGATTATGCTATTATATATCAGTCTCTGTGTACAGTATTCTCCTAGTTCTGCTCCTTTTGCTCAGCATCAATTCCTGGAGGTCGTTCCAGTTTACATAGAATTCTTCCAGTTCATCATTCCTTTCAGCACAATAGTATTCCATCACCATCAGATACCACTATTTGTTCAGCTGCTCCCCAATCAACAGATACTCCCTCATTTTCCAAATTTTTGCCTCCACAAAGAGTGCAGCTATAAATATTTTTGTATAGGTATTTTTCCCTATTGTCTCTTTGGGGTCCAAACCCAGCAGTGGTGTGGCTTGATCAGTGGGTAAGCAATCTTTTAAATCCCTTTGGGCATAGTTCCAAATTGCCCTCCAGAATGGTTGGATCAATTCACAACTCTACCAGCAGAGTATTAATATCCAAATTTTGCCACATCCCCTCTGACATTTATTATTTTCCTTTACTATCATATTGGCCATTCTGCTAGGTTTCAGGTGGTACCTCAAGATTGTTTTGATTTGCATTTCTCTAATCAGGAACTACTTAAAACACTTTTTCATGTGTTTATTGACAATTTTGTTTTCTTTATCTGAAAACTGCCTGTTTATGTCCCTTGCCCATTTATCAATTGGGGAATGGCTTGATATTTTGTACAATTGACTGAACTCCTTATAAATTTGAGAAATTAATTTGTCAGATGCCAAACCCATTTTTAATATACTCTTCTCTAGAGGGAGACACAGCTCAATCTTGGTTATTCTTCTAACTAGATGATCACTCCTTCACAAACTTCTTTGTTAAAGATCTTCATCTTGGTCATATCCACTAACTATGGATATTCCAAAGGGCTATGTCCTGAATTCTCTTCTCTTTTCCCTCCATATTATTTCACTTGGTGATATCACCAGCTCCCATGGTTTATGATCATCTTTGTGTTGGTAATTCTCAAATATATTTATCTAGAACATAACCTTTCTGCTAACTTCTAATCTTGCATCTTTGCCTGCTTATTAGGCATCTGGAACTTGATATCTTATAGACGAACTCCTGAATATGCCTGACACCCAACTCTTCTTTATCTCCCTATTAATGTAAAGAGTATGACCATCCTTCCAGTTACATAGGCTCACAATCAATTTGTCAAATTCTACACTATCTTTCACCTCCACATTTAATATGTTGCTATATAATTTATTTCTTTTACTTTTGTAAAATATCTCCAAAACACACCCTTTATCTTCTCTGACACTACTATAATCAAGTTGTTATAGTCCTTTAGCCCCTCATATCAGAATTATTGAAATAGATTGTTGATTATTTCTTTGCCACAAGCTTCTCCCCACTTCAACTTATTCTCAAGTCAGTTATCAAATTGATCTTCCTAATGCACAAGTTAGTCAATGTCATTCCCCAATTCAGCAAACTCCAGTCTTCCCCTATTACATCCAGGATCAAATATAAAATCTCTAACTTGGCTTTAAAAGAATTTCCTAACCTTCCCTCTGTTTCTTTATACTTTCCTTTTCTCTACTACTGTTGCATTCATGACACTGACTTTATGATTCCAGGATTACATATTTAATTTCTGACTTCTGATACTTAAACTTTCACTGGTTGTACCACATGCCAAGAATATTCTCTACTTATTTCCATCTCCTGGATTCCTTGACTTCAAGTTCCAGCTAAAATATTACTTTCTACACAAATTTTTTTAAACCCTTGTACTTCGGTGTATTGTCTCATAGGTGGAAGATTGGTAAGGGTGGGCAATGGGGGTCAAGTGAC
Organism: Gracilinanus agilis; assembly: GCF_016433145.1. Taxonomy (NCBI): domain Eukaryota; kingdom Metazoa; phylum Chordata; class Mammalia; order Didelphimorphia; family Didelphidae; genus Gracilinanus; species Gracilinanus agilis. The sequence goes on along the minus strand of NC_058130.1, from coordinate 316,649,588 downwards.
TTGCCCAGGGTCACACAGCTGGGAAGTGGCTGAGGCCGGGTTTGAACCTAGGACCTCCTGTCTCTAGGCCTGACTCTCACTACACTGAGCTACCCAGATGCCCCATACACAAATTTTTTTATAGTTGCTTCTTCATTCAAATTGATACAATGAGATTGAGTTGGTTTCCAAAGGTGAAAAAAGTGTATGAGAAAACCATATCTAGATAACTCCCTATTTGAGATAGTCCAATCCGTTGTCACAACCTCCCTACTGAAGATTCCAATAGACTAAAACTCAATGCTTGCAAATCATAAGGCATTATCATTTTCTTTAATCAGAGTCCTCCTAATTCCATATTTCTCTCAAACGTATAAACATCCTTCTAATAACTTAGGTCAACAAATATTGCATTCTTCTATAAACACTAGCAGTAGAAATTAGAGAAGAAAAAGAAATTGAAGGTATTAAAATAGGCAATGAGGAGACTAAACTATCACTCTTTGCAGATGATATGATGGTCTGCTTAAAAAAATCCTAGAGAATCAACTAAGAAGCTTGTAGAAATAATCAACAACTTTAGCAAAATTGCAGGATACAAAATAAATGCACATAAATAATCAGCATTTCTATATATTTATAACACATCACAGCATCAAGAGGTAGAAAGAGAAGCACCATTTAAAATCATCCTAGACAATATAAAATACTTAGGAATCTATCAACCAAAACAAACACAAGAATAAAATAAAAAGAGGAGAATAATAAGGGAGGAGGTAGAAAGGGAAGTAAATCAGGGGAGGGGACAATGGTTACTGGCTTAAAGCAAACCACTGGTTTAAAAGGAAATAGTGTAAGGAGAAGGGGTAGAACTAGGAGAGGATACCAAAATGTTGGGGAATAGACAACTGATAATTATAACTCTGCATGTGAATGGGATGAACTTGCCCATAAAACGGAAGCAAAAAGCAGAGTGGATTAGAAAACAAAATCCTACCATATGTTGTCTACAAGAAACACATATGAGGCAGGTGGACATATTCAGGTTTAAGGTAAAAGGCTTGAGCAAAATCTTTTAGGCTTCAAATGAGAAAAAGAAGGCAGGAGTGGAGATCATGATTTCTGACAAAGCCAAAGTAAAAATAGATATGATTAGAAAAGACAGGGAAGATAATTACATCCTGATAAAAGGCAGTATAGACAATGAGGAAATAACAGTGTTCAATATGTATGCACCGAATGGCATAGCATCCAAATTCTTAAAGGAGAAACTGGCAGAACTCAAGAAGGAAATAGATAGTAAAACCATACTAGTGGGAGATCTAAATATTCCTCTTTCAGATCTAGATCAATCAAACCAAAAAAATAAGAAAGAGATAAGAGAGGTGAATGAAGTCCTAGAAAAAATAGATTTAATAGATATGTGGAGAAAAATAAATAGGGACAAAAAGGAATACACCTTTTTTTTCAGAAGAAGAAAAACAAATTGATAGTATCAAAGATGAAAAGCAAAACCTCACCTCTAATGAAGGGGGAATTAAGGCAATCATTAAAAATTATTTTGCCCAATTATATGGCAATAAATATAGCAATCTAGGAGATATGGATGAATATTTACAAAAATAGAAATTGCCTATATTAACAGTAGAAGAAAGAGGGGCAGCTGGGTGGCTCAGTGGATTGAGAGCCAGGCCTAGAGACTGGAGGTCCTAGGTTCAAGTCCGGCCTCGGACACTTCCAGCTGTGTGACCTTGGGCAAGTCACTTGACCCCCATTGCCCACCCTTACCACTCCTGGGCCAAGGAGGATCCCTAGCCCAGATGAAAAAGGAGGAGGGTTGGGCGTGGGGCTAGCAACCCCACCCTGTAAAAACTACATCTGCTAAAGAAACTGCAACCTAAAGTAGGGGCAGCTG
>NC_058130.1:316578260-316644811 GCF_016433145.1 Gracilinanus agilis | reverse complement strand
TGTGTATTGACTTATAGGTGGAAGAGTGGTAAGGGTAGGCAATGGGGGTCAAGTGACTTGCCCAGGGTCACACAGCTGGGAAGTGTCTGAGGCCGGGTTGGAACCTAGGACCTCCGGTCTCTAGGCCTGACTCTCAATCCACTGAGCTACCCAGCTGCCCCCTCCTTTATTTTTACAAGAAGAAAACTCTTTGAAATAAACAAGAAAATAAAATGGTTAACAAAAAAAGTAAAATTGAAGATAAATGAGGAAATGATAAGAATGCATTTCAGTATCACAAAGATAAGATAAACTACATTCCAGGGTTTTTAATTTAAAATATGCAGTCATGGCAAAGAAGGTTAGCCATGAGCATTATGGTGTATGAATGGAAGCATGGTAGTGGAAAGATCAGGCTGGATAGGATCCTCTAGTAGTGTATGGGAAAACCAATTAGTAAACACATATCAACCACCTACTATGTGAAGAGCAGAGTTAAACATTTTCTCTTCCTTAAGGCCATACTATACCTTCACAACTTTAGGAACTTGCTAATAAATCCAAAGCTGGGATTAGTCCAAAATTTGCACTTTGGATGTTGCCTTTACTCTATCCTTATTTTCTTTGAATTTTCTGTAAACTTTGAAGCTATTGATCATTCTCTCCTTGATACTTTCTTTTTTCTAGGTTTTCAGGTCCTCATTCCCTCTTGATTCTCATCTTACCTACCCACTTGCTCATTTCTTGTCTCATCTTTTAGATTCTCTAAAGTGTCACTCAGGATTTAATTTGCAAAGTCATCTCTTTTCTTTCTATATCATTTCACTTGGTGATCTCATCAGCTTCTACAGATTTAATTACCATCTCTATGCTGATGCTTTATCTACCTATCCTGTCCTTACCTCTTGGTTGACCTCCAATCTCCCACCTCCATCTACCTTCTAGACATCTTGATTGAATTATCCTTTAGACAATTAGAAAAAATGTCAAAATCAGAACTCATTATCTTTCCCACAGTTTGGATTCAAATTTTCATTCAGTCTTATATAACCAAGGCCTACCTTTCTAGACTTCTTATATCTTACTCTTTGATATAATCTTCAATCATGGGACATGGCCTCCTGGCTGTTCAATGAAGAAAATATTGCATCTCTTGCTTCTGGGAATTTTCTCTGGCTGTTACCCATGTCCAGAATGTTTTCTCTATCCTACTCTGAATACTGATTCCCTGTCTTCTTTTAAGTTCCCCCCAAAAATTCACCTTCCCCAATATTTCTTAATTCTAGAGCCTTTCTTCTGCTAATTATTTCCTATTGATCATATATATATACACATATAGATAGATAGATAGATAACTTGATTTGTATATTTTGCTTACATGTTGTTTTCTTCATTAGACTGTAATTTTTTTCACATTCTCAGCAACTTAGCATGTTTCTTAAATACTTAATAAATTATTATTGATTGGTTGCTTGATTAAGGAAAATAAAGTCAATAAAATGTATGTGATTTTTAAGAAAATTTAAATTTCTTATAGAATTTTAAGAGGGAAAAACTTGAGGTTTAAAAGCATCTTGATAAGTTACATAGGGTCCAAAGGAGGGCAAATAGGATAATGAATTCATGTTATATGACAATCCACCGAAGAAAAATTGGGGTATTTAGCCTATAGTGAAGAAGAGAAATGAGGGAACATAATATCTGCCTTCATATTTTAAAATGGTGTTATTAATTAATACCTTCTGATTCCTTCAAAAGCTAAACTCAAAATATGTATGCCAGTTTCAAAAAGGCAAATTTAAATTTAATGTAAGGAAAACTTTCCCAAATATTAGAGTGGAATTAACTATTTTGGGAAGCAATGAGATTTTTTTCACCAGCGCTCTTAGGGTAAAGCAAGGATGCCTACTTAATTTTTTTCTTTTTAAATTTTATTTAATTTTGAATTAAACAGTATTCAACAAATATTTCAATATAAAAAGAAGAAAATGAAATAAGATTGCATAAGAAATTAGATTTCTGGCATATAGCTTTTTTGGGATTAAGTATGTATTAACAAGGTACTAAGAAAATTTCCTTGTTTCTTTTGCATTTATATTTTCTGTACATAAAATATACATAAATAAATAAATATACATAAATATTTCTATCACTATCCACTAATTCTCCTTGCTGCCCAAATGCAAGCTTTTTTATGTAACAATTGTATAATCAAGCAAAACAAATAAAATAAGTTGATCATGTTAGAAATTGAATTACCTCATTCAATACCATCAACTTCTGCATGATCATATACTTAGGGTGCTTTAGAATGGATTCTTTTTTTAGGTATGAAAATATTAGATTAGATGATCACTTAGGTTCATTCAAACTAAAATTTTGTGATTCTGTGGGTTACCTTTACATTTTATTTAAATTCATATGCTAGAACAACAATACCTGCCTTTGAGCTAATTTTTAAAGTTAATATTTTCTTTTAACAAATTCACTTTCCTCCCATTAGATATATTCTTAGAAACGTATTAGCATATTGGCACTGTATACTTTTTTTCTTTCTTAGCTTGTTTTAGATCCAACTTCTGCCAGTGATACAATGAGACATCAATCAATATTCTCACAAACATTTCACTAGATACTCCAGCTGTTTATATATATGTAGCAGTGAAGATATTCCTCACACAGTGCTTTAGAAGTTGGTAGTATAATAGAAAGAATGTTTGCCATAAATGCAAAGAATATGATTTCAAATCCCTTTTGATGCTTACTGTATTTTGTGTTAGTGTGATCTTGGACAAATAATTTATCCACTCTGAGTCTTTCCTTACAGAAAAATTAGAGGATGCAATTACATGTCTTCTGAAGTCACTTCTCACTCTAGAAAAAAGTCTTAGTTGGTGAATAAAGCATAGTTATTGACTTTATTCATAAAATATCATTTATCATTGTGATATATACAATTGCAATTATTCTTATTCTGTAATAATACCATTAGGACATTTTGAATTAAACAGATTTTGTATTTGGCATGCTCAAATTGTTAAAAATATTTTACGTAGTTCTGAGTACGAACAACTACAAATATAGAACAAATTCATAAAATGTTCTGGTAACAGAGGCAATTTTTATTTTATTAAAACCCTTATCTTCTGTCTTAGAATCAATACTGTGTATTGTTTCCAAGGCAGAAGAGCAGTAAGGGCTAGGCAATGGGACTTAAGGGACTTGCCCAGGGTCACACAGCTATGAAGTGTCTGAGTTCAAATTTAAACCCAGAATCTCCCATCTGTAGGGCTGGCTCTCAATCCACTGAGCCACTCAGCTGCCCTAAAGGCAATTTTTAAAAAATGAACTATTTAAAGCAAAAATTCTATGGTAGGTATCCTGAACTTGAGGTCTTTGAACATTTTTTTTACAAATGCTTTGATATCTATTTTTTCATATAATTGGTTTCTTTTATAGTCCTATATAATACATTTATTTTGTGGATTTAGAAACATTATTCTGAGAAGAAATCTTTAGGTTTCACCAGTCTACAAAAGGGACCCATGAAACAGAAAAACTTGGGAACTTTTGAACTAAAGTTCCAAATAGGCTTCAGGATAGAATATTTAACTTTCTTACCTGTTATATGTAGACGTTTGTGGGGAAAAAAAACAAAACAAAACACCTCATTCATATGAATTTGCCAGATTATTGCCTGAGTGAGTTATTTTATATAATTCCTGCAACTATCCCACTTACTATCCTTTCAGCTCTTCTTCAATCCTGGAATAGTATCCTAATAATGATAATTTGTAACAATGCCCAAATCATTCTTATTTGTATTGTTTTATTTTACCTATATTTACATATATCTTTGGATATTTCATCCTACTTATGAAAAGCCACTTTGAAGAACAAAAGAAACAACTAATGATTCCATTTTTTTGCAAGTACATGTGATATGTGAAACTTTAGAGCAGACAAAAAAATGTGAAACTTTGTTTATTGGAGAAAAAAATTCTTCCCTTCCTAATACTTCTGAAATTCTCAAAGGAAGCCTAATAATTCTTGCCTGCCTCATTAGGGTATTGTTAGAATAGCTGTAATTAAAAGTGCTTTTAGGTTCACTGATGAAAGTGCTACAGATGAAATGTGCATAATATTATATTTTATTTTATAAGCCAGTAAATCAATCCCAATTTTATTATCTGGCAATGTTCCAGTTCTTGCCCTGCCTAGAATTAGTGCTGACATTGGCATTGAAGCTCTTTGATTTGGATGTGGTCAAATATTCATTGAAGTCCTAATTAGTGTACCAAATTCAATTTGCTATTCACTCTATGAGTCTTTGGAAAGGAACCTGATAGTAGTTTTTCTAGTCTTTACTGAAATTGGATTTGGTTATTTCTTTCACTCCAGCAGCATTCTATCACTCATGGAAAAATATACATTCATATGCACATAAAAATGTGCAAAACCTGTTTTTTTTCCAGATTACCCATTGATACGATTTTTAATAATCATTTTCTGGCATTTTGTGATGCATGCTTTCTTCCTCTCTCCCACCTTTCTCTCCTCCCCAAGATGGCAGGTAATATGATATAGGTTGTGCATGTGTTATCATGCAATTCACAGTCTCATGTTTGTCACGTTGTGAAAGATAACATATCTTACACTAGAGAAAAATTCATGGAGGAAATAAAGTGAATATTGGAATATTTCAATCTGTATTCAGGCTCTGTAAGTTTCTTCTGTAGTCCTGTGGTAGCCTTTTCCATCATGAGTCTCTTGGAGTTGTCCTGGATCCTCACGATGCTAAAAATAATTGTCATTCACAATGGATCATCATACTTTATTGCAGTTACTGTATATAATATTCTGGTTCTGCTCACTTCACTTTGTTTCAGGTTTTTTGTGATCATCCTATGTGTTATTTCTTATGGCGTAATAGTATACTGTTAAAATCATTTACCACAACTTATTCAGTCATTCCCAAATGGATGAATAGCCCTTCAGCTTTCAGTTCTTTGACACCACAAAAAGAGGTGCTATAAATAATTTTGTACAAATAGGGCCTTTTCCTTTACTTTTAATCTGTTTAGGATACAAAGCTCTTTTGGATATTGCTAGACCAAATTTTTATGTTTTATGCAGTTTTATGGCCTTTTGGGTATCATTCCAAATTGCTCTCCAGAATGGCTGTATCAGTCATTTCATCAACATCACCAACAGTGAACTAGTGTCCTAATTTTTCCATATCCCCTCTAATATTTATGATTTTCTTATTTGTTCAGTTGAGCCAGTCAGATAAGTGTGAGACAGTGCCTCAAAATCATTTTAATTTGCATTTCTCTAATTAATAGTAATTTGGACTTTTTTATCTGAATAAAGATATTTTTAATTTCTTCATCTGAGAATTGCTATTTAATATTCTTCAATTGCTTGTCAATTGGGGAATTCATTGTGCTTTTATAAATTTGACTCAGTTCTGGATATATTGGAGAAATGTGGTCTTTGTCTGAGACATATTATAAAATCTTTTTCTTTGTTTGTTGTTTCCATTCTAATCTTGGTTGCAATGGTTTTGTTTATTTACTGCAGTCAAAATTATCTATTTTATATTGTGTAATGTTCTCTGTCTTGATGGACAATAAGATCTTTCTTTATCTATATATCTGACAGGTAAACTATTTTGTGTTACCCTAATTTATTTATATTATTACATTTTATTGAAATCATACATCTATTGTGACTATACTTTGGTATTTGGGGTGAGGTGTTAATCTGTGCCTAGTTTTTACTGTACTATTTTCCAGTTCTCAGCAGTTTTGGTTAAATAGTGAGTTATTTTTCCAAAAGCTTGGTTTTGGGAGTATGTTAAAACAAAGTTAATATAGTCATTTACCATTGTGTTTTAGTGGGGAATCCATTCCATTGATTCCAATCTCATTCAGTATGAGTCTGTTTTGATGTTTGCCACATACAGTTTGAGAACTGATACAGCTAAACCACCTCCCTTCATTCTTTTTTCTCATTCATTATCTTGATTCTCTTGACTTCTAGTTCTCTTTAATATTATTTCTTATATTTCAATGAAATAATTTTTTAATAGTTTGATTGATAAGACACTGAATAGGTATGCATGCCTTTTTTAATTTCAAGAAGTAATTAGTATACTTTTAAGTCTTGGCTTTTCTGCTGGATTTATCTGTTTCTTTGCAGTTAAGGTACTGATGAATTATTTCTTCTCCTAGATATGGATTTTTCTGATCTAAAGGTTTGACAATAGAAATAGAAAATATTTGACCAACAAAGTAAAAGCAAACAATTCTCTCCACAAATAACGTTTGAAGACATGAAGGACTTCTTCCTCCCCTGGTGTGAATAGCCATATCTGGGTGGACATAATTACTATAAAATTACTATTAAAAATTACTATTAAAATATGAAAAAAATTATTCAGTCTTACACAGATCTTCAAACCAGAAATCTCCAATGTCAGTGATGAGGTAAAGGCTCACAGTAGGACGAGAAATTGATTGAACTTATAAGATTTTAAGTCTTCCTATTACTTCTAAATTAGTTGGAAGGACACGGGAACTTGATTTGGAGCAAGAGTTCTTACCCTGGGATCTGTGATCATTAAAATATTCATGTTCATATTTTTCTTATAATTATGTGTATTCTATTTTATACATTTAGAAACATTATTTTAAGAAGAGGTTTGTAGGATTCACCAAATACAATAAGGGTCTATGACCCCCCAAAATATTAAGAACATCTGATTTAGAGTAATTACAACTCGGGAAAGATGTACTTAGAGTTTAAAAAAATGTGAAATGCAAATAGCTCATTGTTTACTTAAAAATATCAAGAGGTGGCTATGACTAATGGAAAGAACACTTCATTTGGAACCAGAAAACCTTGATTCAAAATCAGGCTCTGTTTTTGTTGAGTTATTTTTTAGTCATATTTGACTCTTCATGACTCTATAGGAGGTTTTTGAGATAAAGATACTATAGTGGTTTGCTTTCATTTTCCAGCTTGTTTTAAAAGTGAGGAACTCAGGGAAACAGAGTGAAGTGACTTGCCAAGGGTCATATAGCTAGTAACAGTCTGATGCCAGATACCTTGCCAGATACTCTTAGCATACATTTGAGGAAACTGAGGGACAGAGATTTTAAATGACTTGCCCGGGTTTGACTATTGGCCTTAGGTAAATGCTTATTCTTCTACTATCTTATTATAAAATGCCACCTTCGAGGCAGCAAATTCCTTGTTGGAAAAATCAAGGGTTGGACAAGGTGATCTCTATTGTCCTCTCCGTTTCTGAACTGTTTCCAATCTTACTCATAATTACCATAATGTCAGAATTTTCCTCCAGTGTTATGAGTTTCTCAGATGAATGAAAATTAATTCTGTCACCAGTGTACTTCAAGTCCCCTCTGTGTACTCATGACCCATCTGCCTAGAATTTAGAGAATAATAGCTCACATTCCTTCATGTTACTACATTGGGGAATAGGTCAAATAGTATACTATTCACTCTGACACAATCAACCATGCAAGACTAGCCTTAGGATGTTGGTGAACTTCTCAAAGCAATCAAATCTACTGCCAGAATGCAGGTCACATGACAGAATTGAATGCTTTTATGGGATCAATGAAATGTACATGTGGATCTTGATTTGTTCCCTGAAATTTTCTTGCATTTTGTATTCAGTTCATTATAAGAATAAGACTTGTTGGATCATCTGTGGCCTAAAGTCACACTGTGATGTGAGGAATGTACAACTGACATTATTAATAGAAAAGGACACTAGCCAGGATTTTGTCAGCAATAGGAGAGTAAAAAGATGCCCTGTTAGTGATTCTGCCAACTCTCTAGACAGATTTATTTAACGTTGTACAGATGATAACACCGTTTAAGACATCATAGGACAGAGTTTTAGTACTAGACTACTAGACTAGACCGGAGAGCTCATCACATCCAAACTCTTAGCATACATTTGAGGAAACTGAGAGACAGAGATTTTAAATGACTTTTTCAGGGTCATATTATTAAGTGTTTGCAACAGGATGCAAGCCTATATCTTTCTGACTTCAGTTTTAACATTATCCCTTATCCATGTTACATCTAATATGCATTGATCTCTAATATGTGTGTCTTATTTATCAACAAGAAAAGATCTAACTAAACCCTTGGTACACATTAAATACAACTGAAGATTTATTTCAACTATTCCTGGAGACTTGTCCTGACTCATGACTCCAATAGCATTTATGGTTCTTACAAATTCTAGAAGGAAGGTTTTGGTTTTTGGCATTTTTTCCCATATAGTACAAAAACCTTCACCTTTAGTGGCATAGAAAGGTTCTAGTGTGTCTGAAAATATTTAAACTATTTCTCTATTAGTTGGCCTCAGGTCCCTGAGAATCATAGTGCTGTTGGCTAGCTGACCTCATGCCCAATGAAGCCTATTTCCATTATATTTACTTGAATAGATTGAAGAAATGAGAAAAAATCTCCAAAAAGTCATCTAGTAAAAGATATTCCAATTATCACAATTTTAGACACCTAGTAGGTGGTTAATAAATATGTCTTGATTTGACATTATAATAAAGAGATAATATGCTATCTCTTCATTATTACAAAACATTTCAATTAAGCAAAATATACTTAAATTCTCTAACATAAAATGCTTTAAAACTGCATGTTTTCTGAATCATGTAACAATGGAAAATTTTTCTAAAAAATAAAATATAAAAGAAAAAAGAAAGTTACAGTAAAAACTGCATGTTTTCAAGAAAAAAATATGAAAATTGGAGATATTTTGAAATTATGAAAAATTAGGGCAGTTTCACTAAAGTCATATTCCATTATATTTCTTCAGTCATATCTGATGTCTCTTTGTGACCTGATTTGGGATTTTTTTTAGCAAAGATAATGGAGGGGTTTCCGATTTCCTTCTCCAGCTTGTTTCACAGATGAAGAAACTGAATCACACAGGATTCAGTAACTTGCCCCGGGGTCACAGAACTGATATGTGGCTGAAGCCAGATTTGAACTTAGGAAGATTAATATTCCTAACTTCAGCCCCAGCATCCTTTCTACTATAGCATCTAGTTGCTCAACTGCCCACCACTCCATAACAAAAAGGTTCCTAAAGCTTACCATAGTGGTAACAAACAAACAAACAAACAAAAAACAAACAAAAACTTGATAGTCACATGTATCAAGTAGAGATGGTTTCAAAAATTGACTTGGGAGGAGACTACAAAAGAGAACCAATCTAACTTATGAGATGGTAACAGACAGAGCTGGCTATAGTGATTATTTAGAAATTGTCTCCATGTTACTTGTCAATTAACAGTTTGATTATTGATTTACGTGGAAAGTCCAATCTCCTCACATGACTATGGAGGAAAATGAAGCTCTGAAAAGTGATGCAACTACACAATACAGTGCCTAGAGTGTCAGAAGACTTGATTACAAATCCTGTTTCACACACTTACTAGCTGTTTGACCCTGGACAAATCTTTTCACCTCTCTTTTCCTCAACTTCATCATACGTAAAATGGAGATAATAATAGTGCCTACCTTCAAGAATTGTGAAGTCCAATTGACATGACTTTAAAGCTTCATATAAGAGCAAACTATTATTTACATTATTTATCTATACATGCATATAATAGATAATGAAAATATTGCATCAACATGATTATATATTTGTCAAATACCTACTATGCATAGCCAAAGTACCTTAGGGGGAAGAATAATATAATCCAATTTGAAATGCAAGGTCTAAGACTCTCAGCCTATGAAAATTTAATAATAATTTTAACATTGAAGTAAGAGTACAAATAGAAATGCAAAGATATCATAGAGTAGTACATTATTAACTAATGTAAGAAATTAAATTTAGGGTTTTATGCTAAATATGAGAATTCTAAAGTAATATTGTGGTATCCAATTTAAAAAAATATTACAGCTTAAATCAAAATTATTTTTTAGCAGTTTTATTTACAAAAAGGTGGAAAGAGTGAAAAATGGAAAAATATAGATAAAGAGACAGAAAGTACTGCCTCGAGTTTAATCCTAATGTCTCCAGACTGCAAAATGTGAATCTGAAAGTGAAACTCACCAGCATCCAAAATCCTAATTAGGAAGCTGAAATCCAAAGACCCATGAGATGCTGAAGAATCCAATGAGAAACTTCAGTGCACACGAGGCTAAGACAGCCACGGAATCTCACCAGAACTCATGCTGAAGGGAGTATCCCAGTGAAGCACCAACATGCAGAGAGAGTCTCCTCACAGAAGAACCAAGGAAGGAATCACTCCACTCACCACTGCAAGTTGACACAGGATCCAGGGAAAGAGTCTCCTCCTCCAGTCTGGCTCACCAACACAGAGTGAATATGACTGAATCCTCAAGCTGGCCTTTTTAAAGCCAGCATCATTTCCTGTCCCTCCCCACTTTACGAGATCCAATTGCAGTCTTTCAATTTGCCTAGCACTGCCCAAGGGGAGAGGTAGTGATCTTTGGAGTTGTGAGTCTAGCAAATGACTTGCTAACTCTCTTACTTAATGTCAAGTAGGGGTGCTTTAAGTTCTTGATTTGATTAGCTAAAAATAGGCAAAGGGAGACTTAATCCTATCTTCACAGGAACAAATTAGTGGTATAGACAATTCACGTTATTTTTTTCAGATCACTGAGTAGGCTACAGAAGATTAGAAGACTATATGAAGAAAGTGGCATTTAAACATTAAAGAATGGATGGTATACTTAATGATGTATTTGACGGTGAATATAAATATGTGCATGAGAATGGATGAAAAAAATTATCAAATACTTACTATGTGAAGAATATTACATCTAGGACCTTGTATATAAATGGAATAAGAAGAATTCTTTCTCTCAAATAGTTCACAATGTAGTGGAGGAGAACACATATAGGAAATCTCAGCAGTAAATCAAATAGAAAGTTTCCATGATTATTAAGGTACAGATATCAGAATGCAGTAAGACAACCTTAATATCATTTCCATTAATAAAATGTAAAATAAAAACGATCATTGTCAATTACTTTGTAGGAAAACATTTTCTTTTATGGCTCTGAAGGAAGTGTCATAGTAGCATCCAGGATGAATAGTGTCCAGGTTGAATTGTTACAGGTGATCACCAGATTGTAAGTGTGAGAACTGGGCTGATATATATAGAAAGTCTATTGGTCCTCCCAATTTACAGGCTTTGGGGCTAAGTTGATCAACTATCAGTTTGGTATTTTTAAGGAAGACAGACATCTTCTTCAGTCAGTCAGTAAGCATTGATCAAATGCTTATTTTATACTGGACACTGTGCTAAGAGCTGGAGATACAAAGAAAAGCAAGGAGAATGTCTGCCCTAAAGGAGTTCACAATTTAATAATGAAAGTATGTATGCAAATTATAATATACAAATAAAATATAAAAAAAGATAAATTAGAGTTAATCTCCACAGGTGAAATTAGGATACATGACCTGGAGGGCAATGAAATTCCTAATGTATTGGAGATCAGTAACATAGACTATATTCATTAGAGTCTGAGGGGATCCCGGTGATGAGTTTGGGGTGGTTCTGGTAACTCTGGTATGAACTGTCTCAGTATACAACTCAGTGTATGTGCGAACAATCACAGAGCAAAAGACTAAACATTCAAATATAATCACATATGGGGCAAGAGGTATAAGACAGTTATGGATGGAGACAGAAAAGGAACTATCAGAAAAGTAGGAAGAGAACCAAGACAATCATGGTATCCAACAAAGGAGAAAGTTTAGGGAAATATATAGGCAGCAGTGGTTGAAACTTGTGGAGAGCTTAAGAAGTAGAAAACAATCAGAAAATCATTAGTGAATTAAAAAAGCATATATTCAGTAGTATAATGGAGAAGGAAAACAAATTGAAGAAGGTTAGAAAGTGAATTGTGTTTGCTGTGTTTCTGCTTTACTTCTTCAATATTGGGACAAGAAGAAGAACAATGTACTTTGGGAAAACAATGGGAGATAAGGGATGAATAAAAATAAGCTCACATTCCACAACACTTGGAGATAAACAGTGATGTTTAAAATGTCAAATGGAGTAATATATATTGGTATTACTTCACATATATAACTAAACTTAACTTTGTTTTGAGCTACACCTTCATTCACAATGGCACATAATAATAATTTAATTCTTTATACCATTTAATGAAGGTGGGAGATAAAAATATTAGCATCCATAACATTAGTGTTTTAAATGGTTTCAGAGTACTTTCTAGTTAATCATTTTATTTTATCATCACAACCACACACCCTACAAAGCAGAACATATTATAAAATAGTTGTTTGCAAAAAAACATCTTATTTGGAATATCTTTAATTTTTATATTATTTGTATATTTTTGTTTGAATTAGGAAAAAAGAAGCATAACTTGTTTCCAAGGGTTACTCCCAAATGACATACAAAAGAAGTAAAGCCCACAATACAAAAAGAAACAAAAACTCCTACAATTAGTGGTTTTTAAATTTTTCCACAACATATTATTTACTATTATAATGGAAAGGGGAAAATATTAATTTTAACACCTAGGTATACGTGTTATTTCACTGTATACAGACTCAAGAAATTTAGTTCAGTTTCTGTTTCCATCTTTAAAATGCTTTATACTTTAAGTACTTCACTTGGCCCAGTGTTTTATTGAAATGAATAATTCCTTTAGTAGTGTAACTTATGATCCATCTCGAATGAATTGCTACAACCCAAGAGTTCATTGCCTTATGGTCAATCAATTGATGGTAAACCTTTCTATATTTATAAAGGATGGTCTCTAAATAGCATACCCAGTCTTGTTGCCATGACCAAATATGAACTTTTTATACCTGGGCAGAAACTGCCATCAAAGCTGGCATTCCACTATGACAGTTTTTTGAAGAACCACTATGATGAAGGGACCTAAGAGGTACAATAGATGGGAATACCTGACTATAGTCAACAACAAACTTGAGTTCAAATCCACTTCTGATATCCTCTAGCTATGTATATCGAGTATGAAATTTAACCTGTATCTTGTCTCACTTTCCTTACATGTTAAATGGGAATAATAATCAAAACTACTTACAAGATTTTTGAGAGGATAAATATAAGAAAATATTTGTAAAATATTTTGAGAACTTTACTTAGAAATTTAAATTTAATAATATTCTACATAAATGCTAGCCTGCATTTCTCATAGTACTTCTACTTCTACTACTATTACTACAGCTACTTGAATGGAAAACTAACTAAATGACCAAATGTATTATAAGTGAGAGATAAGTGGATCCTCTCTAGGTAATGCTTTAAGGTTGCCCTGGAGTAACCGAAAGCCTGCATACTTGAATATGAATGTATGAATATTTGATAATCTTGACTTCAGACCTATAGTCATTTGCTGAGCTTATATGACTTATCCTTCATTCAAACTATAGTGAGTCATCATTGTATTGAGGTAGTCCTTTATCTGAATGCCAAATAAGCATATTTGTTTACGTGCTTTATAAAGAAAATTATTCCTATAACAAGATAAAGTCAAAATGGGTAAATGATTTAGACATCAAAGGTGATATTAAAAGTAAGTTAGAGGAACATAGAGTAGTTTATGTGTCATATCTATGGAGAAGAGAAGAATTTGTGACCAAATAAGAGACAGAGAACATTACTGGATATAAAATGAATAATTGTGATTATATTAAATTA
Source organism: Gracilinanus agilis (assembly GCF_016433145.1). Taxonomy (NCBI): domain Eukaryota; kingdom Metazoa; phylum Chordata; class Mammalia; order Didelphimorphia; family Didelphidae; genus Gracilinanus; species Gracilinanus agilis. Next base: position 316,631,089 of record NC_058130.1, on the reverse strand, counting down.
AAAAGGTTTTGTACAAACAAAACCAATACAACCAAAATTCAAAGGGAAACAAGTTTTATAACAAATTTCTCTGATAAAGGTCTCATTTCTCAAATATATAAAGGACTAAATCAAATTTATAAGAATACAAGTCATACCCAACTGACAAATGGTCAAAAGATATGAATAAGCAGTTTTCAGGTGAAGAAATCAAAGCTATCAGTAATCACATGAAAAAATTTCCTAAATTCCTCTTGGCTAGAAAAAAGCAAATAAAAACAACTCTGAGATACTACCTCACGCCTATAAGATTTTCTGATATGACAGTAAAGGAAAATGATAAATGTTGGAGGGAATGTGGCAAAATTGGGACACTTAATGCATTGCTGGGAGAGTTGTGAACTGATCTAACCATTCTGGAGGGTAATTTGGTATTATGCCTAAAGGGCAATAAAACAATGCATACCCTTTGATTCAATAATACCAGTCTGTGACCCAGAGAGATTAAAAAAACGGGGAAAGGACCTACTTGTACAATAATATTTGTAACTGCTCTCTTTGTGGTGGCAAAGAATTGGAAATTAAAGGGATGTCCATCGATTGGGAAATGGCTGAACAAATTGTGGTATATATATGATGGTGGTAGGATACTATTGTGCTATAAAGAATGATGAAGAGGATAATTTCAAAAAGAACTGGGAAACCATTCTGGATGGCAATTTGGAATTATGCCCAAAGAGCTCTAAAAGACTGCCTGCCCTTCGATCCAGCCATAGCATTGCTGGGTTTGTATCCCAAAGAGATCATAGATAAAAAGACTTGTACAAAAATATTTATAGCTGCACTTTTTGTGGTGGCAAAAAATTGGAAAATGAGGGCATGCCCTTCAATTGGGGAATAGCTGAACAAATTGTGGTATATGCTGGTGATGGAATACTATTGTGCTCAAAGGAATAATAAGCTGGAGGAATTCCATGTGAACTGGAAAGATCTCCAGGAATTGATGCAGAGTGAAAGGAGCAGAGCCAGAAGAACATTGTACGCAGAGACTGATACACTGTGGAAAAATCAAATGTAATGGACTTCTGTACTAGCAGCAATGCAATGACCCAGGACAATTCTGAGGGACTTATGGAAAAGAACGCTACCCACATTCAGGGGAAGAACTACAAAAGTGGAAACACAGAACAAGAAAAACAACTGCTTGAACACATGGGTTGATGCGGACATGATTGGGGATGTAGACTCGAAACAACCACACCAATGTAACTATTAATAATATGTAAATAAGTCTTGAATGGTGACACATGTTAAAACTAGTGAAAATGTGCGTTGGATATGGGGTGAAGGGTAAAGTAAAAACATGAATCATGCAACCATGGAAAATATTTCTAAAAAAAAATAAAATATTTAAATCTTAAAAAAAAAAGAAAGAAGGAACTAGAAAGACTGTGATAAGGAACTTCATGGACTGATGCTGAGTGAGATAAGCAGAACCAGAACACTGTACATGTAACAGCAATTGTGGAATGATCATCTGTGATAGATTTAGCTATTATTGACAATACAAAGATCCAGGAAAATTCTGAGTGACCTTTAACAGAAAATTGTATCCACCTCCAGAGAAAGAACGGTTGGAATCAGAATGCAGATGAAAGTATGTGATTTTTTCAACTGTTTATTTGGGTTTATGTTTTGAAGTTTTAGTTTTATAAAATTGTTCACAAAAATGAACAATATGCAAATGTTTTGTATGATAATACATATATAACCCAGAATGAATAACCTGCCAGCACCTGGAGGGATAAGGAAAGCAAGAGAAGAAGATAAGTTCTATCATAAAACTTAGGAAAACTTGTGTGGAAATTTGTTATTATGGAATCATTAAATTATATATCTTCATCAATAAAGATGTAATATATATACATGCATATATATATATATATAATTTTAAAAAAGAAAACTTGCTGCCAAAATTAAATGGCCATTTCAATAAAACAATTAAAATGCATTATTTAAATTTCCTCAAAATGTGTTAGAGGTCAAAAGAGTCATTGCTTCTATTGTGTAATTATTAAACATTTAAAAAAGCTTTGTAGATATTAAAATGACCAAATCACATTAATTGTTTGAGTCTCTGCATTTCCCAATGATAGAGGCCATTTTGATCTTACTCTTTTTACCAGTTCTAAGAGTTAGGATACAGCTTAAGGCTGAAGTGTTCATTGTTCAAGATATTTGCCCAGCCTTAAAGGAAATGGTGATCAGCATAAAAATGTTCTTAAAAATTAGAAACCATGTACAGTGTTCAAGAAAATAAATATAAATTTGGGCACTGCTTTATTTTAATGGCACATGAATTAAAACTGCATTGCAAAGAAATTGCTGCTGAACATCCACATTAATATCGAATGAATTCATTATGACCAGCAGAGTTACAATGAATACTAAATGAATTAATAATAATGAACCACTTAAAGTGTTACCTAATTGTTTTATTTCATTTTTATGTGTATTTGGGTCCAATTTTAACTGTTAGGTTAATAGAGAATGACATTAAATAATTCATTTCCCCATCTAATATTGGGGAACATGCCATTACTGTATACTGATAGCTGCTGCGTATTTGTTGCTCCCAGCTTCGTTCATCTCCACTGGTCTACTGTTTGGTATCTTATTTTAGATGATTGTACAGAAGGTGAAAAGCAAATGCAAACATTAGAGTAGTATGAAAACACTACTAAATAGGTAAGTATGGTCCATTTAGGGCATCCTGAGCCCAATGATATATAAGGCCATATCTATGTTTACAAAGCAATAGAATTCATCTGATCATGTGATATTAGAAATGAAACCCATCTAGAAGATGATCTACACTAATATATTTATTTAAAAGGGCAGAAAAACAAGGCCCTACTAGCTAGCCTGGCTGACCAGTTGACATAGTACAGTATGAGGTTCCTTAACTAAAGTTATGGGTTTAGGTCTCATGTTGAACATATTTCTTGGCAAATATTTACACTTAAATGGTAACTGATTTATCCAAGGACATATAAGTTATAAAGTTCCATAGATTTTTGAACTAGAAGGATCCTTCAAAGAACACTGATTAGAGCCAGAGGACTTTGATTCAAAATCTACCTGTCCCTTTTACTATCTGTGTGTGACTTTGGAGAAGTCACTGCTCTTCCCTGGGCCTCAGTTTTTCTGAGGATTAATAATTTAAAATATGAACTTATTAAATAATTAATTAAACATAATGTGAGGATTAGACAAGGTGCTATCTGAATCCTTTTAGCTCTTTATCTATAATCATATCAATATGATTATATTGATCACATAATCAAATCTTCATTTTATAAGCAATGAAATCTGAAGGTGCAATGCTAGTCCATAATTACATGGGGACCTACATAGCAGATTTCCATTTTAAAGACTCTCCCTCCTCATCTTGCCTCTTCATTTCCTGGACTTCTTTCAATTCCCAATTGAATCTCATCTTTTACAGGAAACTTTTCCCCATCTCCCTTAATTTTAATTTTAGTGCCTTCTCTCTGTTGATTACTTCAAGTGATATACATATATATATATGTATATATATGTATATGTATATGTGTATATATAATTATTTTTTATTTTTTGCCTTACATTATATTTTTATTTTTTAATTTAATTTAATTTTATTGATTAATTTATCAATTAGCAGCAATGCAATGATCCAGGACAATTCTGAGGGACTTATGAGAAAGAAGACTTGCCACATCCAGAGAAAGAACTGTGGGAGTAGAAACACAGAAGAAAAACAACTGCTTGGTCACATGGGTCAATGGAGATATGATTGGGGATATAGACTCTCTAAACTATCACCCTAATGCAAATATTAATAATATCGAAATGTAAAACCCTGTGGAATTGCTCCTAGGCTACAGGAGGGGGATGGGGAAATGAGAAGGAAAGAACATGAATCTTCTCACCATGGAAACACATTCTAAATTAATTAATTAAATATAATTTAAAAAAATATTATAAATATTTACCTCACAGGGTTTTATGATGACAAAATGATATAATAGATAAAAAGCAATGTTTAAATTTTGGATCACTCTAATTTCCTGTTATTGTTTTTGATGTCTTATTGGCATAATGACCATAGTAGTTCAATGAGTAAAATAGAGTTGGGGCACAGGGCTGGGTAGCTAGGATGCAGCAGATAGAGTGCCAGGGCTGGAGCCAGGCAGTCCCATCCTCTCATGTTCAAATCTAACCTGAGACAATAACTGTGTGACTGTGCAAGTCACTTCACCCTGTTTGCCTCAGTTTTCTCATCTATCAAATGTGATGGAGAGGGACATAGCAATCCACTCCAAAATCTTTGCCAAGAAATCCCCAAATGGAGTAATGGAGACTTAGCCACTATGGAAATACCTGAACAACAACAATACAGGGATGGTAAAAGAAGGGAAAAGTTGGTAAGTGACAGCAAGGTCATATACTGAACTTTGAGTCAGGAAGAAATGAGTTCAAATATGACCTCAGACATTCACTAGTTGTTTGACCCTGAGCAAGTCATTTAACTTCTCTTTTATAGGCGAAGATCTGTAAAATGAAACTTATAGTAGCACCTATTCTGTAAAGTTAGCGAGGATCAAAGGAGACCTTACTTGTAAAGCATTTTGTGAACCTTAAAGCACTCTGTAATTGAAAGCTCTTATTATTAAAAATTGAGCAGGAAAAGGTAATGTGGAATCCGGATGATGAGAAGAACAGAAATAAGAAGGCACTAGAGGTGTGTATAGGAGGGGATGTCAATGAAAGAGGAGTCCTGTGCTGGGTTCAGTGTAAAAGCACCGTTTGCCTGCCAGGGAATAGAAAGACACTAAATGGGAGTGGGGATATATTTGAGAAATCTAATGTGTTCTTTGAGCTTCTGACTCACATATACTCAACAGCTATTGTCCCAAAAGTCTTTGATGTTTTCCTAGCAGTCTTTTATAACTGCTTCCTTAAAAACAGGAAGTTATCTCTTTGGAGTACTTACTTGTGGAAAAATACAAATTCATTTTGACTCAGAATTCATGAATTTCAAAGGGATATTAAACTTTGAAATACATGCTTACTTTTCCTCAATTAAATATTTTTTATTATTAATTACCATTTTATAGATGGCACAGTTGCTAAATCCTCATTCTATCTTTGCATAACCAATTAAAAATGACATAGCTGAAATTTGTTTATTTCCTGAGGTACTTACTCTTATTGGGAACATGGCAGCGGTTATTCTCTTTTCTTAGTTACCATTAAACCTGTCCTTTCTTGAGAATATCACAAAATCAGTAAGATCAAAGGATCATTGATTTAGAGCTGGAAGGGATCTTAGAGTCCATTAAGTCCAACATCCTTATTTTACAGATGAGAAATTTGGGATAAAGAGAAGTAAAATAATTTTGCCCAAAGTCACATGACAAATAAGTAAGTACCTAGCACAAGATTTAAACTTGGTTCTTCCTGATTCCAAGTCCAATGCCTTATTCATTACCCCACATAGCATCTGTATATAATATTGGTTTTAAGAGGTCACCTTTTACAAATCTTCCATTTGACAGATGAGTAAACTGAGACCCAGAGAAATTAGGTGATTTGTCTAAGATCATATATGTAACAAAGTTGGAATCTAAGCACAACTCCTCTGATTCCATGACAACATACATTTCTCTTATACATACAGATGGTAAACAAAGTAGAACAAATGAGCTTTTCTTGTAAGAGTTTATGTGTCATCAAAGATAAAAACATTTTTTTTGCAAAGATTTCACATAGAAAATAACAAGATGTTCTCTGGGCTTCCAGAAACTGGCTTCTTGATTCTTTCAATTGAATTTCAAGAAAAAGTGCTAACTTTACAAACTGCCTTATAATATTGGGAATATCACACAATCTCTCATTTTTTGCTTTATACTGGTTGCCCATGCTTAGAATTCACTTTCCTTTTACATCTGACTCATGAATGCCCTCTCTTCCTTAAAATACACCTTAGGTGGGGGCGGCTGAGTGGCTCAGTGGATTGAGAGCCAGGTCCACAGATGGGAGGTTTTGGGTTCAAATCTGGCCTTATATACTTCCTAGCTATGTGACACGGGCAAGTCACTTAACCCCCATTGCCTAGCCCAAATAGCATGGTGTGTCAAAATTAGCCAAAAAACTGAGCATAACTCAGGTGGTGTGTCGCTTCAAGAAAAAAACCATAATTTCAAGATATGTATAGTTTAAATAACAAAAATGTATAATTGTAATATATAACTGTATTTAATAAACCAAAATAGGTAAATTAATATAGGAAGAATTGTCATCTATAGTACACAGAGTGTCTATACTACATTACAATAAATGTTTCATTCTCGGCATGCGGCCCCATACTTCTCTGTATTAGGTCACATATGGCCACGTGTCATAGAAAATGGCTACACATGTCAGCACGTGTGTCATAGGTTTGCCATCACTGGCCTAGCCCATACTGCTCTTCTGCCTTAGAACCAATACCCAGTATTGATTCTAAGACAGAAAGTAAAGGTTTAAAAAAAATGCACCATAGGGCTTTCCAAACCCCTCTTAAGTGCTAGTCTTCTTCTGAAAGTTACCTCATAATAAACTGCTTTTTTTATATTTGTATTCATTCATTTTTCTTTATATTGTACATATTTTTACATGTATTTGCAGTCTCCGCCATTAGAATAAAAGTTCATTGCATGTCAGAATTGTTTCATTTTTGTACTTCCAGAACTAATTTTTAAGAATAACAGTAATAGTAATAATGTACAATTATCAACTGTGAATGAATTAATTATTATCAAAAATGCTAGTATCCAGGATAGTCCCATGGGAATCATGACAAAAAAGGCTATCCACTGCCACAGAAGGAACTGATGGAGTGTGAGCAATATTGCTCTTCTTTCACAACCTGAGGAACAAGGAAATATGTGTTCTATGCTAACACATGTACAACCCATATCATATTACCTGCTACCTTGGGGAGGGGAGAAGGGTAGGATAGAAGGAAAGAATATATTTTTTTTAATTTTTATTTTGAATATTTTCCCATATTTAAATGTTTCGTGTTCTTTCCCTCTCCCTCAAACCCCCCTACTCCCCCTTAGCCAACACACAATTCAACTGGGTTTTACATGTATCATTGATTAAGCCCTAATTCCATATTATTGATAGTTGGACTAGAGTTATTATTTAGTGTCTACATCCCCAGTAATAATCCCATCAGCCCTTTTGTTCAAGCAGTTGTTTTTCTTCTGTGTTTCTCCTCCCACAGTTCTTTGAGAGGAGAAGAATATGAATAAAACATGTCTGAAAATGATTATTTAAAATTGTATTGTTGTGTAAAAAAGTAATAAATTAAGATTTTTGAGGGACAAAAATACTTGGGGAAGCTAGATAACATAGTGGAAAGAGAACCAGTCCTTGAGTTGGGAGGATATGGTTTCAAATCTAGCCTTAGATACTTCCTAACTGTGGGATCCTGGGCAAGTCACTTAACCCCATTTTCCTAGCCCTTGCCATTCTTCTGTATTAGGATTGACACAAAGGCAGAAGGTGTTTAAAAATAATAAAAATACTTATCGATTGTCTAAATGATTGATCTGTTCTGTATATCAAACTTTCTTATTATGTGCTTACTTAGGGTGATGAATAATCTAGAAGAAATGAGAATATTTTTGACCAATTCGACTTTCTCCTTTCCCTTTTATAGGAACTAAACCAGAGAATGTCAAAGTAGGCCTCATTTGGAAACATTCTTGGTAACTTGACATGGGTTCTTGAGAAGCACTTCACTGCGGAGAGTAAATTTAGTGCATACTATTCTGTCCTCAAAATTTCTTTGCTCAACTCTTCCCCTCCCCCAGTCCAATCTGATCTCATTAGAGAAGAGTAAGGGTTCTTTTGAAAAACCTTTCATCAAAGGGACGGCTGCCCAATCCCTGAGGATTCTGTCTCAAAACTTTTCATCATGGAGGGTTTGAGAGTGCTCGGTGCCATCTGTGCCTCGATTTTCCCCTTTTTTTGATTTTTTCTGAGCTGAGGTGCCAGCCGAGCCAGCCTGTGCCTGTCTCCTGCCAAAAAATTGAGAAATACCATGAATACTAAAATAAGAAAATTCCTTTTACTGTTTCTGGTACAGGCACTGTACTCCGTGACTGCATTTCCCACTAGTAATTCCATAAGAATCCCTTTTTATCCTTCGCCACAATAGAAAACTCACAAGGAAGCTTGTGGTCTATTAGCAGAAAACAGAGGCACTGGCAGCTATTACAGTCGCTGAGTCTTACAGTTGGGAAGCTGGGCAGGGACCCAAGTTTGTCCACGCCTAAGAACAACACTGTCTGCTAAAATTACAGTTTTCCCTTTTCACAAACCTCAAAGTTGTGAAACTTTACTAACTTTAAGAAAAGAACAGTTGGCCACACAAAAGATGCACTTCCAAATCCATCTAGCAACTTACTTATACTTGCAAATGAACCACTCCGAGTGTGTCTCAAGATGTATTTGCTCCAATTATTCTGCTAAGGTAGTAAGAAGAGACTCATCATCTTCAGAGTGAGCAGAGAATGCAGGGCTCTGAATGCAGATTCCAAAGAAAGCATCTGACCAGTAGATGAGAAATGAAAGTGTGAGTACAGGAAGAGGAGCTATAGGAAAGGATGCCATATTTTTTTTAAAAGCATTCTCTCTGCAGCTGTTCTGTGCTCACCCTATAATAATGAAAGCCTATTAAAAAAGCAGAATTGGAGTAAGAGTGGGTTTGGACAGAGGGGTGGGAATGAGACTATGAAATCTATATGTGTTATTCTTCACTACCTTCCTGGCTTACCCACTGACACATTCAAAATATGTTTAAAAAGCAGAGAAAGGTCTTCAATACTTCAGGTGGATCCATTGTGGAGGACTTATTGTAAGACAAAAATAGACATTGGATGATGAGGAGCAGTTGATTACAAACTGCACCAAGAACAGACTGTGTATCATGATTTATTTACACAAGAGCCATACTATTAGGAGAGACGCAAGATAGTTTGGTATGTTACTTCCCCAACATGGGGACTGAGAAAAAAAATTTACAAGTATATGAATGTGACAAAATGATGAAATTATCAAACTCCAATGAGAAAATAAGCATCCATTAATCATTCCCTATGTTCCAAGCACTTTACAAAATCAGAAACTAAGTCAATCCCTGTCCTCAAGGTGTTTACATCTTCTTGGAGAGAATTAAAGCCAGTTTTTTTAAAAAAACAAAACAACACTTTTTTAAAAAAACAAAACAAACAAAAAAAAACTATCAGTGTCACTATATTTACATTCTTTTTTCCAAAGAGATATACAGAGTCTAGGAGACAGTGAAGAATTTGGTGGAGGGTGTTACTGTATAATAACCAAGCAGGGATCTAAAATTTTGTGTTTTGACCAATTGAACTGGAAAGTTATGAAACTATATCTAGAATCCAATTCCAAGTCCTATTTAGGAGGGTAGGAACAAGTGTTTATTAAATGCCTACTTTCTGCTATACAAATTTCATCTCATTTGATCTTCACAGCAACCCTGAAAAATCAGTGCTATTTTCTCCCCATTTTATAATTGAGAATACTGAGGCAGACAGCAGTTAAATGACTTGTCCAGTGTCACAGAACTAATAAGTGTATGAGGTCATATTTGAATTCAGATCTTCCTGATACGAACCCAACTCTCCATCACTATAGTTCTTAACTGCTTCTAGGTTCATCTAGCACTGACATAACATAACCGTTTGTTTTCTATATCCTGAATACTTAGTCTACCATTTCTACCATCCACCAATGAAAGGGCTAACAACGATTATTACCTATGTGGTCCTGTTGTGATAAACTCTGTGAAAGTTGTATGTACAAGGATAACTATTCAGCCATTATAGCTATACTTATAAATTGCTAAGTTTAAACATAGCATTTCTAGAAAGGCTAAACTGTTTAGTTAGATCAGTGATTCCCAAAGTGGGTGCCACTGCCCCCTGGTGGATGCTGCAGCGATCCAGGGGAGCAGTGATGGTCACAGGTGCATTTATCTTTTCTATTAATTGCTATTAAAATAAAAAATAATAATTTCCGGGGGATAAGTAATATTTTTTCTGGAAAGGGGGCAGTAGGCCAAAAAAGTTTGGGAACCACTGAGTTAGACAGTCACTACTAAATGAGGAGGTATTCCTACTGTGATAATGATGGTAGTAAACTAGAGAAGATTTTGACCTTTTTCCCCGCCTGGACCTGGAAGGACATCAACCTAAATAACTAGTTTGCTAATGTCTGAACTATTGTTCTGCTCAAAGTTCATCCTATCTCAAATACCTTCCTCCAAATTGATCCTACATAGATCTTGGTATTCATCTAAATATAGATTTTAGATCTTAGTTTTTAGGTATTAATCTAGATCTAGATATTAATCTAAAGAGGGTAGTTTGGTGGTACAGTGGATAGAGTACAAGTCAGGAAGACATTTTCCTGAGTTCAAATCCAGACTCAAATGCTTATTAACTGTGTGACCTTGAGCAATCACTTAACACTATTCACCTCAGTTCCCTTACCTCTAAAATGATCTGGAGAAGGGATTAGTAAAATGCTCCCATATCTTTGCTAAGAAAATCCAAAATGGTATCCTGAAGAGTTGGACACAACTGAAATGACTGAATAACAACAAAACAACAAAGAATCAAAAAAGTCCTTGAGTTGGAAGATACAGTAACCTTTTAATACAATGCATGTCCGAAGAATTCCAGCTACAACATATACAAGAATAGTTCCATATTTAGTTTGAACATTTCTAATGAAAGATCTTAGTATATTTTGCTTAGTATAATATGCTTAGCATATCTCTCATTACATTACTTATTATTGTTAGAGAAATTCCCTTTTCACTCCAAATTACTAATCACTTTGTAACTGTTCCCTTTGTACTAAATTTTCCTTCTTCTGTCAAGTAAAGAAAACTCAACACATTTCATAATATATATATATATATATATGTATATTTTCAAATATGGAAAGATAGCTATCATGTGTTTCCTAATATTTCTCTTCTCCAACTGTCTGCCCAGTTCCTTTGGCAAGTCCAGGCAAGGACTTGCCAAATCTGCTATCATCTGCTATCATCTTGGTTTGCCTCCTCTAGATACTCTCCAGCTTAGTAATAATCTTCCCCAAACGTGGTGCCCAGAGATTGATTTGCAATTTCAAATGGTCCTTTAATATACTTGGTCCTAGGCAGTATACCTCTTGTTTTTTTTTTAATATTTTATTTTTTCTAGTTACATGTAATAACAATTTTAACATATATTTTTCAAAATGTTGATATCCAAATTGTTTCCCTGTTCCTTCCTTCAATTCTTCCTTAGATGGTAAGAAAATGGATATAGGTTATCCATGTATGATCATGTAAAACATACCTCCATATTGATCATTTTGTGAGAGAATACACGTATGAAACTAAAAGCCCCAAATAAAAATACAAATGAATAAAATTAAATAAAAAATAGTATGATTTGATTTGCATTCAGACTACCCAGGCCTTTCTCTGGAGGTGGAGAAGACTTTTTATCATAAATTCTTCAGAATTATCTTGGATCATTTTATTATTGAAAATACCTCTTTCACAGTTGATTATCCTTCATTATGGCTGTTACTATGTACAATATTCTCCTGGTTCTCTTCACTTTACTTTGCATCAGTTCATGTAAGTCTTTCCAAGTTTTTCTGAAATCATCCTTTCATCATTTCTTACATCTCAATAATATTCCAATAGTACTGCAATTTGTTCAGCCATTACCTAATTGATTGACCTCCACTCCAAAATTCTTTGCCACAACAAAAAGAACTGCTATAAATATTTGATCACACAAATAGGTCTTTTCCCCTTATTTTTTATTATTTTGGAATACAGATAGAGTAGTGGTATTACTGAATTAAAGGGTATGAACAATCTAATATCCTTTTGGGCATAGTTCCAAATTTCCTTCCAGAATTGTTGGATCAGTTCACACTTCCATCAATAATGCATTTGTCTCAATTTTGCCATAAACCCTTTAAATTTTATCATTTTCCTTTCATGTTATATTAACCAATCTGATAAGTGTCAGGTGACACCTCAAAGTTGTTTAAATTTACTTTTCTTTAATAAGTAATGACTTAGAACATTTTTATTTGACTAAAGATATCTTTGATTTCTTCTTCTAAAAGCTGTCTATTCACATATGTTGACCATTTGTCAGGTGGGGAATGACTTGTATGCTTACAAATTTGACTCAGTTCTCTATATATTTGAAAAATGAGGCTTTTGTCAGAGAAATTGGCTGTGAAATTTTTTCCTCAGGTTATTGTTTCCCTTCTAATCTTTGTTTTGGCTCTGTTAGCACAAATTCTTTTTTAATTTAACATAATCAAAACATTCTACTTTACCTCTCATAATGTTAACTTTCACTTGTTTGGTCATAAATTCTCTTCTCCACATATCTGAGAGATAAATTATTCCATGATATCCTAATTTACTTATGGTATCACCTTTTATAGATATTTTGGTATATGGCATGAAATATTGATCTATACGCAGTTTCTGCCATACTATTTTCCAATTTTCTCAGTAGTTTTTTTTTGTCAAAGAGTAAATTCTTGTCCTAAAAGCTGGTATTTTTGAGTTCATCAAACACTAGATTGCTATGGTCATGTCCAACAATATATTGTGTATCTAATCTTTTTAGCTGATCTACCATTCTATTTTTTAACTACTACCAGATTGTTTTGAGCATTACTGATTCATAGTACAGATTGAGACTTAGTACAACCAAGACACCTTCCTTTACATTTTTCTCCCATTAGTTCCCTTAATATTTTTGGCCTTTTGTTCTTTGAAATGAATTTTATTTTTTTCTAGCTCTAAAAAATAATGTTTGGTAGTTTGGTATGACAGCAATAAGTAAATTAATTTAAGTAGAATTGTCTTCTATATTATACTAGCTCTGCCTATCCATGAGCAATGAACATTTTTCCACTATTTAGATGTAACTTTGTGTTAAAAGCGTACTTTAAATATGTTCATATGGTTCCTGTATTTGTCTTGGAAAGTAGACTCCAAGGTATTTTACATTGTCTAGACTTATTTTAAATACAATTTCCCTTTCTATTCCTGATATACTATCGGAAATACATATAAATGCTGATTATATACGCATGTTTATTTTGTATCCTTTACTTAGCTCAATTTATTATTTCAACTAACTTTTTAGTTGATTCTCTAATATACCTCAGTTAATAAAGGCTATATTGTATAAGTTTGTTTGGGGGGGCAGGAAGTGGGGAGAGGGAGGAAGATGACATATTGAAGCCCTTATTAATATTAAATTTTCAATTCACTGAAACTCCCAGATTATTTTTCATTCTTGTATATGTGTTTATGGAGAGGAAGTTTTGAGATTGAATGTAAAATTTACATTTATCTCTTTTTAGTTTAAGAGACATTTAATAAATTCTATATGTTCCTAGTCTTGTCCATGAGCATTCATCTTTTTCATAAGATTAGAATGTAAATCTCTGTTAAATATTTTTCTAAATTTAGGGTCAACATAAATTTTAGTATTCCTCTAGACCAGTGGTTCCCAAACTTTTTTGGCCTACTGCCCCCTTTCCAGAAAAAATATTACTTAGAGCCCCCTGTCACATACTATCACCACCCCTTTACAGTTATTCTCCGCCCCGCAATGCACCTGTGGCCATCACCACTCCCCTGGGTAGCTGCAGCACCCACCAGGGGGCAGTGGCACCCACTTTGGGAATCTCTGCTCTATATGCTGTTTAGTAACTTTAAAAAGAGATGATGCAATTCAGTTGTGACTTGTAAGGGCATCTAAGTAGTACAGTGGATAGGGCACTGAACTGTGAGTTAGAAACACCAGATTTTGAATGTAGCTTTAATCATTTACTAGCTGTGTGACCCTGAGCAAGTTACTTAACTTCTATTTCTCTCAATTTTTTCAATTATGAAATGAGAATAGCAATAGCACCTATATAAAAAGGTTATTGTGAGGAATAAATGAGACAATAATTATTAAAAGTGCTGAGGATAGTGAGTGACAATTAGTAGGTTGTATATGATGGCTATTCTCCCTTATTTAAAAACAAACAAAAAAACAGATGACTAGAAATAGTCAAGAATGCTTTCTTACTGTCCTCATATAGTTGAGGTATCAACTCCCTATTAGAAATTTTTCTTTTCTCTTGGCTTTTATTTAATCCTTCAATATATTTTTCATACTTCTATATTTGACATTTATAAAATTATACTTAAGTAACAGTGATAACAAAGGACATTCTTGCATTTTCCCTAATCTAAATTGGACTGTCCTTTACCATTTTCTCATTGCTAATAGTGCTAGTATTAAGTTAGATAAAAATAATTATTATATTTAGGAATGGTCTATTTGCATCATTACCTTTTATTGTTTTCAACAAAAATTTGTTATATTTTCAAATTTTTTTCTGAAAAATTTAAATCATGAATTTTATTATGTTTATAATTAATATGGCCTAAGATGATTATACTTTTCCTAATATTGAAATAATCCTGTATTTCTATTATTAAGCTAACTAAATTGTCATAATTTTATGATAAATAATATAAATTTATATTTAATAAATTTATGTTGTAGTCCTTGGCTAATACTTTATTATTATTTTATGGATATAGGCATGATAAATATTAGTTTATATTTTTCTTTCTCTACTTTGTTTATCCTTGTTTTAGTTATCAGAGCAATACTTGTCTCTAAAAAGGGGAAATAATACATGGTTATTTCCTATTTTTGAAAATAATTTATACAATGAAGTAATTACATTATTAAATATACTATATAATAATATAATTATATGATTAATAATTCTATTTTAAATAATACAATAACTAATTAGTTATTATATTATATTAGCCTTTGAATATTTGATAGTATTCACTTGCAAATCCATCTGAACCTTTGTTTCCCCTCTTTGCTTTCCCTTTTGGATTTTATTTTGGGATAATTAATTTTTTTTCTGAGATTCAGTTATTTCAGTCAATCAATTAGCATTTATCTTGAAAGTGATATATGCTAAGGCTAAGCACTGGGAATATAAAGAAATATAAAAGTCAATCCTTGCTCTCAAAGAACTTACAGATAAATACCAGTAACAACATATTAGCAATTATGTATAAATATGATATGTAGAGGATAAATTAGAAATAGTCAAAAGAGGGAATGCACTGGCATTAATTGGTTGGATGTGGGGAGTGTGATTCTTCCAGAAGAAAGGAATACTGATGAGATTCAGGAAACCCAGGGAAGTCAGGAGGCAGAAATGAGAAGGGAGAAAACTCTAAGCATAGGTAGTAAAAATATCCAGAGCTGAAAGTAGGAGTGACATGTAAGAAATAACAAAGATGCTAGGGTTACTGGATCATTGGGTATGTGGTAGTGGTGTAAGAGGGAGTGGAAAGAGAAAGGAGAGATTGAAAAGGTTCATGAAGGGGCTGTCCTCTGAAGGGCTTTAAAAGTCAAAGAGAAGATTTTATTCTTGATCTCAAAAGAAATAGGGAATTCTTGGGACTGATTGATTTAGGGGAAAGGATGACCTATTCAGCCTTATTCTTTAAAGGCTAATTGTAGGATAGACTAGATAGAGGAGAGAATTATGACAGGGAGACTGGCCAGAAAGTCATTTGAAGAGTTCAGAGATGAAATGATGAGGACCTCTACCTGTTTTTTGTTTTTGTTTTTGTTTTTGCTAATCTAGGCCTTATACATTTTGTAAAAATTTGTTCTTTTTCTTTAACTTTTGCTTTGTTTTATTACTATATAATTGAAGAAAATAGTATGTAATAATGTTCTTTATTTCCTTTTCATTCCCTGAGGTCTGTCCTTAATTTTTTAAATAGTATTTTTTCACTTTATTTTTGACCAAATAAATTGAGTTTATTAGTTTTTTATAAGCCTCTTAGCCTTATTTATGAGTTTGTTTTTGATGTTTACTATTTTTTAAAAATACAGCATGACATAATGGCTGGATAACTAGCCTCAGAGTTAAGAAGATCTGAGTTTAAGTCCCAGTTAGTACTGTCACCATGACCTGGAAAAGCACTTAACTTTCAGTTCTCTAAATCATTCTCTAAGACTTTAAGTTGAAGATATGTTGCTGATCTGGATCAGAGGAAGGGATTTTCTCATCTAGAAGTACCCTACTCTGACTAAGTCATAGATCTATTTTCTATCCCTATCTTTATTTTGGGGAATTTTACATTTGTGGGGTTTTGTGGGGGGACAAGGGGATTTTTTATTGCTTGCTTTGCTATTTCTTTAAACTACATTTCCAAATTATGAATTCATATTCCA
This sequence comes from Gracilinanus agilis, assembly GCF_016433145.1. Classification (NCBI taxonomy): domain Eukaryota; kingdom Metazoa; phylum Chordata; class Mammalia; order Didelphimorphia; family Didelphidae; genus Gracilinanus; species Gracilinanus agilis. The sequence goes on along the minus strand of NC_058130.1, from coordinate 316,614,668 downwards.
ACTTCTTTCTAGTTTATATTTTTATGAGATTTTTATAGGCCTTAAAAGGGCACATTGGAGTCCACCACTTACTGTTTTATTCTATATTTCTCTTTTTAACCAGAGTAGTTTTTCCTTACTAGATCCTATATCATTGGATGCATATATTCAATAATAATAGTATTCCTTTATTTGTGGTACCTTTAAGAGTAAAGCAATTAGTCTGTTTATTTTTTCTTGATTGTGCCTATTTTTTACTGTTCCATTTTCTGAGATCATGATCAGCACATGTGCTTTACTGGAGTCATATAAAGCAAAATGAATTCTGCTCTAACCCCTTCTTTTAACCTCTATGAATTTTTGGATTGCAAGTTTTTCCTATAAACAATATCTTATTTTGTTACTAGCCTTCATTTAATGGATGAGTTCATCCCATTTATATCCATGTTTATGTTAGTTGTATCTTTTCCACTCATATTTTTATCTATTTATTCACCCTACTTAAAATTATGAAAAAAGGGAATAATAAAATAACATTCATAATCTCTAACTTTAGTAAACTGATGCCATTTCCTGTCCTCTCTTCATGCAACTAAGTCACCTATCCCTGGTTCTTAAACTGTTTTTCTGCATGAACTCCTCCCCCTCGCCCAAGATCCTCCCTCCACGTTTGCATTTTGTTCCCTTTTTCTTAATGACTGTTCTTTCCTCAGTTCTATCTTCCCTCTTTAATTCCATTTCTTCTCTTTCTATTTCCTTGTGTAAATTAGCGTACTTATCTACCAAAGCTTGGTAGAGAACCCTCTACTATTAATTTCATATGGGAGTGGGAGCATGAGATGTCTGAACTCTAAATTCTTCATACTTTTTATATAATCTTTTGCACTTCCTAATTAGGAGATATAATAAATTAGTCTTTTTTTCTTCACTACACTGATGGATTCCTTTTCCCTTTTCATTTTTCTTTTCTCTTTAAAAAATAACAGCAAAAATAGATCAAAATTAAACCCAGATCCAAGGTTTGTATTACTTAACTATAGTGACCCTTAAATATAATGTTATTCTGAAGAGGCAAAAGTTCTTTTCTTCTCTAACTAGAATGCAATACTTATGTCATCATTTAGATCCTTCGAATTACTTGAATGCATTTGCCTTTCTAGGTTTCTCTTGACTGCTTTATTTAAATGTCAAAGTTTCTACTCAGCTCTGTTCTTTTAGGCAAGAATCTTTGGAAGTCTCCTATTAAAGATTCATTATTTTTCATGAAGGATTTTACTTAGTTTTTCTGGTTAAATTATAATAATATTATATTATATCATTTTATCTTTTTTTCCTTTCAGTATATTTTTTTCTAATGTTTTCTCTCCTTAATGAAAATTGTAACTTTGTCTTATTTGATCCTGACTGTGTTTCCTTGGTTCTTCAACTATCTTTTTGACTTCTTAGAGCATATTTTTCTTTTATGGGCTTTCTGCATTCATTAAAAGAATAGCTTTCTCCATGTAACCTTAATACTCAAAAATTTTCCATTGCCTATAAGATAAAACACAAATTTTAATTTGTAGCAAGCAACGTCCTTCATAATTTTCACCTATATAAATTATGCAAATATCTCCTCATGTACAAATTCAAATTGAATATATAGAAATAGCAGATATAAGTACAGAGTCAGAAAAACTTTATATTCACATACTATGCCTAATATTTACTATGTGAATTTGGGTAAATTATTTAATTTCAGAGTACTCTAAGCAAATATTCAAGATTATACAATGTAGAGGAAGCAATTCCCTTCACTAATAAAATCAAAGTGTGAGACCACAAACACAAACATATACACTTGTGTTCATATGTATATAATTCATATATTACATATATGTCATATGAACATGAATATTATGTATTGTATACAAACACACAAACACATACTTCCCTAACACTCAAAATATCAAGTTTACTTAACCCTAGTTACTCTTCTGACAATCTTTTTCCTACCCCTGCCTTTCCAATTATTTAAATTCTATATTTAATGCTAAGATACACATACTCTAGCTCTGCCATGAAGACTTTCCATCTAATCGAGAACAAGAGGGTTGCTTCCTTCTCTAACCTCCTCTATTATCATCCATTTTTGATACCACATGTTTGAAAGTTAATTACATACTGGGGAATATTGTCCTTTTCTTGAATTTTTTCTTATTTCTTTGATTAGTCAATAGGGAAGAAGAAATTAGTTTTTACATTTATTTTTCTTAAATCAGTTTGTTACATATTACAGAATACAAAATGAGTCCTTAATAAAAATTTACATGTTTATGATGACTTGCTCCACTGATACAGATTAAGGAACCTATCTTCATGAGGTATTATGGTTTAAAATATGGGTATACATACATGTGCCCACCAGTAAACTTTCCATTTCTGAGTGGGTGTCCACTTGCCATAGTTGTCCACAGTTGTCTACATACTGTAGATGACTCCATTATCCATTACTCAATGTCTTTTCATTTTGGTAAGATTAGCTACAGCTTGTATTCTTCTGGTATGAGCCCTGGAGAAGATAGAGACATAGCACAATGAGCTTTCACAATAAGAATTCATTTATTTAAATAAATTTTACAAATACATGTATAATAGGATAAGTTAAGAGAAATCATTTCAGTTCCTATCACAAGATCCATCTTCTATTTACTTAGTATATCGCCTATTGTAAATTGTACCTTAACTTCTTTTCAATTTCTTTTTACATTGACACTATAATTGTTACATGTTGACCCAGTCAATCCTAATAGATGTCAAGTAGAGTTGAAAGATTTTTCATGATTTTTGCATAAAATATTACTCTAATAAGGCAATAATACTATAAAAATTTTGAGAAAAAAATCAAATTTCTAGTTAACTATCTACTACTTTCAAGAAATACTTGTATGAACCAAATTTAAGAAAACTTTAAAAAATACCTGGTAATGGAGTTTAATTTATAATAGAATCAATTCACATATTCAAAGCTAGACTGCCAACTTGAATTCTATTTAATATCCATTGAGATCCCTAGCTCATATTATGCATAATAGTTGATTCTTCTTCTTGATAAATTCTATAATAATTCTTTCATTAAAATATTTTTGATTTTTTTCCAAATTATATGTTATTTTTAATTCTATTCCTATCCCAAGAAGTTTTCATTGCTCTTCCCTAATAGATATTAGCCATAGACTTAATTGATAGTTTTTAATACCTCAATCAAACACTAATTTTAAAAAATTCAAATTGTATCAGACTCAGACAAGAAAATTTGTCAGTCATATCTGGCTCTACACACATTGGATTGAAATTAATTATTGAATTATTTAATTTAATTAACTTCATTTACCTTCATTTCTTATATTTGTCCTTTTCTCTTTAGATCATTAGTATACTTCCAGATCCTTTTTTCTTTCCCCTGGCCTATTGCAGTAACCTTCTGATTGATTTCAAATCTCTCTCCTCTCCAAACCATTGTTTCTTCAATTGTCTATATGATTTCCTTAAAAGGCAAGTAGACCACACCTGTACTCTATACAATCCAGTCCAATGGTTTCATTTTGCCACAGTGAACAAAGATAAGTTTCTTTGGTTTTTAAAGCTAAATGAATTAGACCAAACTTACTTTTCAAAACATATTATTTACATTGTTCAACTTCCTTAATGACACAGTTCCTTCTTCCTGCTTATCATATATGATATCTTTGCTTGCATTTTTATATTTGGGTGGTGCTAAATTCTGAACATTAAAGCAAACAAACAAGAATCTAAAATAGTCACCTCTCTCATGTTCTAAGGAATACCACATGTAGCAAGAACTGGTAGTAGAATGGTGAGAAGCAGGAGGAAAACACATTTGAAAAGGGATCTGGTTGTTACTAAGGAAATATGCTTTTTTTAATGTCACTGAGCCTAAAGAGAGAGTTGTGTCTGGAGTAAAATGATTATACCTGATATACCTCATGAAATAAGGCAAGAAGACCTTTATAAAATATTTCTTCTGGTTGGGAAGCCTGCTAAAAGGAAGTGGAGTTCAAAGAATGAGTTGAGATGAGTCTTAAAATCCCTTCTTTCCTTTATCACTCTTTTCAATTATATTAGCTTCTACTTGAAGCTTCGTATGAATCCCTTTGCCAGCTGCTAGAGGGTCCTATGACAATCCCTCTTGTGTTTATTTTTTATCCACTTATTTACACATACATATATATATATATATAGTTTCCCTTGATAAATGTGGCTAAACTCATTGAAGGCAGCAGTTATATTATATTTGTCTTTGAATCCTCTTCACCTTGTAAAATTTTAGGTGTTCAGGTAAAGAACATATGGAACAGAGAAAAAGGCCTGGCTAAAGTTAAAATGCATTATTTTTCCTTTCCTTTAAATAAGATAGAAGGCCACTTAGTTTACCTTTTCAGGCACATTCTTCCCAAAGACAATTGGTGATTACCTAAGCCTTTGTGGGTTTCTGAATGTTTATAAACTTTGCCGATTTATTTTATATCTCTAAACGTGTCAAAATCAAGCTTACATTTGGCAATTGCTCTTCTTTTTTGGTTTTCATTGACATTTTCATATTACATTGTATCTGACCTAAGGAAATAGTAAGTATTAACTCATCCTTTCAAGCAGTGTCAAACGGAGTATTAAAAAAATAAAGTCATTTAAATAAACATAACTATAGTTTTCAAAAAGAAGTTTCAGTTACTTAATATTTTCTCTTCAAAGTTATTATAGTATAGAACATGAAAGGCACTGAAAGTAATTTCGGCTCACTCTTCAGAAACACCCTGAATATATGTGGAGGTAAAAACCCTGAATGTAGCAAAAAAATAAAATAAAATCCATGTATATCAACAATTGTGTCAATCATGAAAACTTACATAAACAAACTTCATGGAGCATTTGCTTTGACTCAATCTACATACACTCAGGCCATGTTACCTTCTGGGGGGAGGAAATCCCTACAGGAGATTTAGGACACTCTCTCAGTTAAATTTTGAGGACACAGATGGAAATAATTCTGATGATGAAGAAAAAGAGTTTTCCAAATAAATCAATCAACATGCATATATTAAGTATTTACTCTGTATTAAGTAGGCAAAGGAAACTCATTGTCCAGTTTTGATCTTAAAAAGATGTATACAGAAGAGAGAAGAGAAATTTTTTGGAAAAAAAAGTGTTAAATGAATAGTGACTGCAGTGATGAACTGAGTCTGGAAGGTTTTTTTGTTTTGTTTTGTTGTTTTTAACATTTTTAAGGTTTGTCCTCTCACATTTTGGGTTTCCTAAGATACATCTCTCTAAAGTTCAAGTTACTTCTTGGGTCTGTACTCCTTAAACAATAGCTTTAAAGTCCCAATGGATACATTTTTTAATTACAATCAATTGGAGAACAAAATCATTTCAAGGCAAATAAGAACTGAGCATACAATTTCCCACAAACCTGATGAGAGGGAATAATTAAAAAATACATGATTAACTATGTCCATAGATGGACAAATTGATGAGATCTGCATTGATAAATCTTGCAATAATAAATATGTTCAAAACTGAGTCTGATGGCAATGGTCAAGGGACAGTTAAAGCAAAATATAATTGCAAATTCAGTTTTCTTGTTGTGGCCATATTAGGAATTCACAAGAATAATAAGTACTGAAACCTTCAATAAAAGCAATGATTTGGGGGTAAAAGGCTAAATTCATGAGGCAGAAATAAGTTTAATTTGCTTCTCTCAAAAGAGGCCCACTCCCAGTTCTCCTAATCAACATTGTAAGCAGCCTCCTAAATAATTTAACACAGAGCCTCCACAGCAGGAAAGGGACACTAGAGATGAGATACTTTTCTGGGAAGTTCAGTGAGGCCCATACAACACCATACTTTCTAAGAATTATCTATATCTCTTATGCCATGTTTCTAGGATCATAAATTTAGGAATGAATGCCCTGCATCAAAAGTTTGGACTTGTCTTTGTTAAAACAGAACTTGTAACTTTGATGTGAACCATTGTGATACTTATCATCTGTTTTAGTGAGATAATGGTTGAACTGCAAATAAAAGCTGAAGCTGGAAGCCCCAAGATGAAGAAGCTTAAAAGCTTGTTCCAAAACCTAGCTTAGGCTTTGTCCTTTTTTCTGTGCCTTTCCTTTCTCTCTTTCCATTTTTAGTGACAGTGTTCCCTCACAGGTTAGGAACCCAAGTACCTATTGTGTTGTGTGAGCCACAATGCAAAGAAAAAATAAGAAAGAATAACATTTTAAGTAAATTCAAATAACTTTGGATAGGATTGGGAAGTTGTTGAGTATGGAACATGTAGAAAATAGTGTCAAATTATTATAATTAAATTTAATTACAGAGAACAAGTGCTGACTTAAAAGAATAGGATATAAATCAATAGAAAGAAAGAAATTGAGGAAAACACTTTCCCAAAATAACTGTATTGTAGAAAGTAAAATAGAAAAACTTATGAAATATATATATATATATAACTAATATTTAACCTTTCTTAGATTCAGTTTCATCATCTATAGAATAGGAATTATATTAGAGATAGACCTTCAAAGGTCTATCTTGAGTACAAAATCAATCTACATAATACTTTTTAAACCTTAACATGCTTTATGAATCCTAGTTGTTGCAGGTTAAATTACTGGATGGATTAAGCAATCCAATGAAATGAAAGTGAATGACAAAACAGATGAAAAATATGCAAAATCAATTAGCTATATAAATGTAATACATTTAACTTTACAGAATGAAAAGAGCCTTGAATAAAATTTATATTTCATCATGGAATATAAAAAAGACTATTGAAAGCATATTACCTTACAAAAATATCAAGAGAAATAAATGTGGAAATATGTTATGCCTAAAAGAAACTTAAGCAATGAAATACCATTTTAAAAAATGTATACTTTAGATGGTGTAGCATGCAAATTTATAATGGAAAAGATTAGAGAATTGTTAAAAAAAAAGGCGTAATTAGAAAATTATAGGAAACACTAATGTTCCTCAAGTAGAACTACCTAAATTCAAAAGATAAAAATATAAAAACTGATATGGGCAGACTATAGAAAAAAATTTGATTTGAATGACTTATTGTGACTCTTGAATAGGAACATTAATGACAATTTCTCAGCATCATACACTGGCTTTAAAAAAATTGCATAGCAGAGAAGAAGTGTAAATTTTTAGCAAGAGAAACATTAAGCACAACTTTTTTTTTCTTGTATAAAGGAATATTAATTGAGACAGTATAGCAAGAAGAGAAGTACAAATATTTCTCCTGAGCCCTGGGGCATACATTATTCCCACCCCATGCCACTTTGGTCCTCAGGTAGAGTATGTTCAAACTTAAAACAGTGTCTATAAAGCAGTCATCCATCGAGTTCATTTTCTTTTTTAATTTCATTTTTTCAAATGACATGGAGAAATAATTTAACATTCAATTTTTAAAAAAATTTGAATTCCAAATTCTCTCTTTCCTTGATAAAACAAGCAATTTGATAGGTTCTCTCTGTGTAGTCCTATAAAACATATTATCAAATTAGTCACATTATAAAAGAAAACACAGACTAAAACTAAAATTTAAAAATAGTGAAAAATATTATGTTTCCATCTATATTAAAACTATTTCAGATCATCTTCTGGATGTAGATGCCACTTTTTATCTTGTCTTTTGGAATTTTCTTGGACTTTTTATTGTTGAGAATAACAAATTGATAATCATATAATATTACTATTATTGTGTATAATATTCTCCTGGTACTGCTCACTTCCTTTTGCATCAATACATGTGAGTAAGCTTTTTCCAGGTTTTTCAGAAAGTTTCCTGTTAACCATTTCTTTTAAATCAATAGTGTTTCATCACAATCACATGCCACACTATGGTAACTGTCAAATCTGGCATAACTGATTACCAAAGTAACCCCAGAAAAGGAAATTTTGCAGTTGGATCTGATTTGTTGTAGTTCCGGGATCCTTCAGTTTAGTCCTCAGATTATGCCTCTTCAACTAGCATATCTTAAACATTCAGACTTTTGTTAATTTGTACTCTGAAAATTTTATTTATTTATATTTATATTCACTTTAAAAGCTTTTGAATTCCAAATTTTCTTCCTCACTATCTCCTCCTTCCATTGAGAAGCCAAGCAATATGATATCAATTATATACTCACATAAGACATAATTCCATGTTAGCCAAGGCAAAGTTTTTATAATAAAATTAGCACTTTAAAGTGATTATTGATGAATTAAACATAGAAATATAAAAACACACCTAAATGATTAGAAAAAATAGTAGGCAGTACTAAAAGGAGAAAAGAAAAAATATTAAAATTAAATGTGAAATAGATAAAACTGAAAACAAAAAAAATTGTATAAATGAGAAATTTGAAAAAACATATTTTTAACTGACCCATTTGATAAAATGCTATTTAGTTTGCTCAGAGACTAGAGAGAAAAAAATAAAATGACCATTTAACTAATGTAATTTCACAATGAATAGATAGGAAGCAGAAAAAATACAGAGATACTAATACCCAGGATTTTATTATATTACATTTAAGAATAATAAAGGAAAAATAAAAAAGTATTAAGTTGTAAATGAATAAAAGAAAAAGAGATCTTAAAGATCTTATCTCTGAAAACTCAAAATAGTATATTTAGAATTGAATTAGTGAATTCTATCAGCAGCTTAAGTGGTATTAATGACCATGTTACCAAAAATAGTATTAAGAAAAATAGAATGTTATATTTTTATTAATGAGACAAATATGATCCTGATATTGAAATTATGAAGGTCTAAAACAGGTGAAGAAAATCATAGATGAATCTCATTAGGTTCTATTAATTAAAACAATTTAAATAAAATTTAAGCAATGCAAATACACAAATGCAATACACAATATACAAAAATTATTCATGAAATTAATTCAATCAATATCAGAATAGTAGGTAAAAATGGTTCAACATAAGGAAAATTTTTAAAATAATTTATCATTTATGTAACATAAAATAAAAGTCATTATGCAATAGATTCAGGAGAAAAATGAACAGCAACAAAATAAAACAATTGTTCATGTTAAAATCAAATGAGTGTAGATAGGCCTTCGTATCTGAAGGTAGATTCCATGATTTTGTTCTAATTTAAAAGGCAAACCAACAGAAGCACAAGAATAAGTCAAAGATGCTTTCTCCACTACTATTTGATATAGTTATAGAAATTCTAGCAATAGCATTTAGATAAGAAATCCATAGTACAATGATTGGCAAATAATGAACATATGTACTTAATTGTAGATGTTATGATAACTACCTTAAAATGCCTTAGGAGAGGATATTTCCTCAATGGTCTTTTGGAATTGTGAATAGCCACTATCAGAGTTGTTTAGTCTTTTGTTCTCCTAGGGATGGTGATTTTACTCTGTATCCATAAATACAAATCTTCATGGACTCTCTTCTTCTGATGAAGTATTTAAGGACTTAAGATTATAAGCATGAACTATATTTTAGGATTTGTCCAATGAGATGATTTGGTTTGCCGTATTACGCATATTTTACAAGGCTTTTAGTTTTCCTTCTTTTCCTCTCATTGATCTTAAATTTTCATTTATTCTCATTGTTATTCTCTTTAATGAGAATTTTCTCTGTTATTTCTTCTATTGGTTTCTGACTTCCAGTTGTATTTATTACATTAAGTGCTAGCTTTATTATAAAAGAATTGCCTAGACTAATATGGAATTATGTTTTGAATGAGTAAACATGTATAGTTGATATCATGTTACTTGCCTTCTCAACCTCAGGAATACCTTTGTTCACGGAATTCTAGGTTTCCAAAAGTTACACTTATGTACATGTTGAATCTCATTCTTTATGCTCTGATACAATAAATATTGACAATAATAATAATGATAAACAACTAACATTTATATAACTTATTTATTTATAAAATGCCTTGTATAATATTTATAGCCCTGCTTTTTGTGGTGGCAAAAAATTGGAAAATGAGGGAGTGTCCATTGATTTGGGCATGGCTAAACAAATTTTGGCATCTGATGGTCACGGAATACTATTGTACTAAAAGAAATAATGAACTGGAGGAATTCCATGTGAACTGGAACAACCTCCAGGAACAGATGCAGAGTGAAAGGAGGAGAGCCAGGAGAACATCATACACTGATAACTGTGGTATAATAGAATGTAATGGACTTCTCTACTTGCAGCAACCCAGGACAATCCAGAGGAACTTATGAGAAAGAATGCTATCCACATCTAGAGAAAGAACTGTGGGAACAGAAACACAGAAGAAAAACATATGATTGATCGCCTGGTTTGATGGGGATATTAATTAGGGTTTTGATGTTAAAAGATCACTCTACTGCAAATATGAATAATATATAAATAGGTTTTGAACAATGATACATGTATAACCCAGTGGAACTGCTTGTTGGCTCCAGGATGGGGGAGGGAATAGGGAGAATCATGAATCCTATAACCATGGCAAAGTATTCTAAATAAAAAAAGGGGAAAAAAAGAAAATGCTGTGTATATGTTTTCTCATTTGATCCACATGACAACCCTGGGACTTGGATGTTATTATTATCATCATTTTACAGATAAGAAGACCAAGGCACAGAGAAGTAGAGTGATTTAATGAGGATCAATTAGTACCAGAGACAGAATTAGAATTGATGAATTACTGACTTCAAGTATTGTTTTCTGTCCATCAGGTCCCTGGGCTACCATTAGAAAGTAAGTTCCTTAAATGCAAGAATTGTTTAGCACTTTTGTTACTTCTTTGTCTAAAGGGATTATTTGTTTGTTTCTCTTTGTATTCCTGGTTCATAGCCAGTACCTTACAACATTGAAGTACCTAACAAATAGTTTTTTAGATAAAATGGAATGTAATAGAAATGACAGTTCTACCTAGATTAATTTATCTACTCAATGCCATACCAACCTTCTAAAAATATTTAATGAAGCTAGAAAAAAATAAAATTCATCTGGAAGAACAAAAGACCAACATATCTAAGGAATTAATGGGAATAAAAAAACAAGAAGGACAGTGACTTAACTATAACAGATTTCAAAATGTATTATAAAGTGGCAACTATCAAAACAATCTGCTACTGCCTAAGAAATAGAGTGGTGGATCAGTGGAATCGATTAGGCCCTCAACATGCAGAAGTAAATAATCATAATAAGCTAACTTTGACTACATTAAATAAAAATAAGTTTATTACAAACGAAATCAATACAACCAATATTAGCAGAGGAAACAATAAGCTGGGGAAAAATTTATAGCAAATGTCTCTGATGAAGGCCTCCCTTCTCAAATTTATACAGAACTAAGGCAAATTTGTAAAAAAAAAATATGTTGTCCCATAGTCAAATAGCCATAGGATATAGACAAGTAATCTTCAGATGAAGAAATTAAAACTATCTTTCTTCATAGGAAAAAACCACCCAAATCTTAATTAGAGAAATACAAATTAAAAGAACTCTGAGGCACCAGCTCACATTCATGAGCCTGGCTAATATTAAAAAAAATGTAAAATGATAAATGTTGAAGAGGGTGTGGGAAAATTAGGACACTAATACATTGTTGGTGGAGATGTGACTGATATAGCCATGCTCTAGAGAGCAATCTGGAATGATGCCGAAAGGGCCATAAAACTTGACATATGCTTTGACCCAGCAATACCACTACTAGGTTTGTGTCCCAAGGAAATCAAATACAGGGGAAAAGGGCCTCCTTATACAAAAATCTTTATAGTAGCAGTTTTGGTGGTGGCAAAGGACTAGAAATTGAAGAAATGTCCATTAATTAGGTAATGGCTTGAACAAGTTGTAGCATATGATTGTGATGGAATACTATTGTGTCACAAGAAGTGATAAATGAGAATTTTTTTTAAAATACTTGAAGAGACTTATATGAAATAATGTAAAGTGAAATGAGAAGAGCTAGAAAAACATTGAAAACAGAAATAACAATAATGTATGATGATCAACTCTGAATAATTAGCAATGAAGATTCCAGGAAAGCTCCAAAAGACTCATCCATTGACCTGAAAATTAGAGTTAAAGCAAAGCACATTATATACACCTAGTTTCAAAGTTCTCAATTATGGGGTCATGATAGACCCAGGCATTCTATTGCTTCCATAAAAAATAAAACATGAAGACATTTTTCTTCTTGAAGTCTGTGGATTCCAGTTTTTACAATATTTGTTCTCACATATAGTTTTCTTTCTATGAAAAGATTAAAAGTGTATTATTACTGGAGATTATTTTTTGTCTGACACACAATAGATTAATATTAAAAATGTTTCTCATGAGTCCACTTATTTTTTTTTCATAATTTGAAATCAAATCCACAAGTTTTATATTCTACATAGAAATGAGGTAACTTGTATAATGTGTATTGTTATGCTTCTTTTTTGAGGAAGTTCAAAATGTTATAAAAATAATAGTAGCTAATTACTTATGGACAAATATAATTTGATAGTAGATTGCATTTGAAATAGCAAAGGGTTTTCTACCTTTCCATCCTTTAGTATTTATATTTTTATTGAGAAAACATGTGCTAATGCAAACAAATTTCATACATGAATAAAACATAAGGGTAGAGTAGTAATTAATATAAAAGGATCCAACTGAATATAAAGGTGGTTAATATATCTAGCTCTTAATATATCAATGCCAGTTATATTTCTTTGGAAGACACTAAAGATTGAAAATCAAGCAGGCTAATTAATTAGTTTCATTCTCAGTTAAGTTGAAGGTTGCATATAAAAAGGAAATCAGTTTGGTTATGTGAGCAAGGAGAATGAATAGTTCAGTTAAAAATGATCAAGAGAAAAAATATACAGGAGGAAAAAAAGAAATGTGTCAAACTGCTAAGCATCATGAAAGGTCTACTTTAGTTATTCAAAGTCAAGCAATTTCACCTGCTCTGTTACCTAATGCAGTGAAATTTTGAGGGCAGGATCCATTAAATATGAAAGAGGCCAAAGGATTTAAATAGCTGTATCATCTTTCAAAGAATAGAGAAAATAGTCATCAGCAAGAGAAAGAAAGGGAAGAAGGTAGGAAAGAAGGAAGAATAGAAGAAAGGCAGCCAAGAAGATGTTGCTATCTATAGGTACAGATAAAGTGGATGCACCATAGCACAATGTAACAATTCTGCTTCACATTTTTGTATGCCAGATAAATGTTTCAATTGCTCAATCATTTTTCAGTCATGTCTGACTCTTCATGACCTCATTTTTAAATTTGTTTTTTTATTTATTTTGATTTTTTGGCGAAGATACTGGAGTTGTCTACCATTTCCTTCTTCAGCTCATTTGACAAATGAGGAAACTGTGGCAAATGATGTCAAAGTCACACACACCTAGTAAGTGTCTGAAGCCAAATTTGAAGTTCGGAACACGAATCTTCCTGATGTTGACTGGCATTCTATTCACTGTTCCACCCAGCTGTCCCAGTTTCATCTTAAACTACAGGCATTTCCCAATATCTTAAGGCTGATCTGAACCTTGGGAAGTTGTGTTTCATGAGCTTTTCTACTCTTCACATGTGTAACCTGATAAAGTTGAATTTTAGCAAACATCAGTGTTGTATACTTGAAAGAGCACAGGATCTCAAGCCTACTTCAACTACTTTCTACCTATATAACTGTTCAAATTGCTTAATCTCTTTAGGTCTCTCCCGCCTCATTTATAAAATTGAAAGGACTGGATTCTGACAGACAGATATAAAGAATAAAGAGATGCCAATCTTCTATAGGCAGCGAGGTGACACAGTGGATAAAGTGCCCAGTCTGAAGTCAGGAAAACTTGAGTTCAAATCTGACCTGAGATGCTTATTAGCCTTGTGACTGTAGGCGAGTCATTTTTATCATGTTTACCTCAGTTTATTCATCTGTAAAATGATCCGGAGGAGGAAATGGCAAACCACTCCAGTATTTTTATTAAACCAAAATCTGACACAATTGAAATGACCAAACAACTACGAGAAGTCTCATTAGCTTCATCCTATGTAGGCCACAATTAAAGTACTACTTTGTGATACTGTAGTTTCTGAAAGACATTGCTAGCTGGCAAACATCCAGAGATCATCCAGAATGGTGAAAGGCACTTCATACAAGTCAAATAAGAATCTGTTGAAGGAAATGGACATATTTAGCCTGTGGGAAAGAAGTTTTGAGATAGACATTATGGCTGTCATAGCATAGTTGCTACTCAGGGATCACACAGAGGAGATTTGCCCATTTTATCTTTTTTTCCCTTATAGTTTTCCCTGGGTTCATTGCTCTGCTTGTCTTCTTGACTAGGATCCTAGTTCTTTAATTCCATCCTTTTCCTATCAGTTACCGGGGCAGTTATTGAAATCCGTGGAAAATTTAGGAAAAAACTATACCGAAGTTCATTTGGAAGAAAAAAAGATAAAAAATATCAAAGGAAATAATGAAAAAAAAATATGAAGGATAGGGACTTACCAGTACCAGACCTTAAACTGTACTATAAAGCAATGGTCATAAAAACAGTATGGTACTGGCTAAGAGACAGAAGGGAGGATCAGTGGAATAGACTTGGGGTAAATGACCTCAGCAAGACAGTGTATGATAAACCCAAAGAACCCAGCTTTTGGAACAAAAACCCACTATTTGACAAAAACTGCTGGGAAAATTGGAAAACAATATGGGAGAGATTGGGTCTAGATCAGTGATTCCAAAGTGGGCACCACCACCCCCAGTGGGTGCTGCAGAGATCCAGGGGAATCAGTGATGGTCACGGGTGCATTTGTAAAAGGAGATCCCTATGGCTTATCCTGAAATATAATAAGCTGTTATTCAAAAATTCTTAATTGCATTTCCTTCATCCTATGTAGTGGAACGTGAATTCAGTGTGGTAACCAATTTATTAACAAAAAAAAAGAAACCAATTGCAAATAGTTAAGAGCCGTGATTTAAGATTACTGCTGACGAAAATAGAACCAAGAATTACTAAATTGGTAGCAGCACACCAGGTTCATCCTTCTCATTAAAATGATTTTGAATGTTTTAACTTTTTTTTGTATTACATTCTATTCTGAGTTCAATAAATAGTTTCATAATTTCAAAGTTCAATGTTTCTGATTTACACCTTTCTTTACTATATTTTGTGAAAAAGGTAGAAACATTAATACATATATCTTTCCTATTAATTGCTATTAAAATTTAAAAAAAATTTATTTCCAGGATGTGCTAAGTAATATTTTTTCTGGAAAGAGGGCAGTAGGCCAAAAAAGTTTGGGAACAACTGGTCTAGATCAATATCTCATAGCCTACACCAAGATAAACTCAGAATGGGTGAATGACTTCAATATAAAGAAGGAAACTATAAGTAAATAAGGTGAACACAAAATAACATACCTGTCAGATCTTTGGAAAAGAAAATATTTCAAGACCAAGCAAGAGAAAGAAAAATTACAAAATGTAAAATAAATAATTCTGATTACATTAAATTAAAAAGGTTTTGTACAAACAAAACCAAAGCAACCAAAATTAGAAGGGATGCAACAAATTGGGGAAAAATCATTATAACAAAAACCTCTGATAAGGTCTAATTACTCAAATATACAAGGAGCTAAATCAATTGTTCAAAAAATCAAGCCATTCTCCAATTGATAGATGGACAAGGGACCTGAAGAGGCAATTTTCAGATAAACAAATCAAAACTATCAATAAGCACATGAAAAAATTGCTCTAAATTCATTATAATTAGAGAAATACAAATCAAAACAACTCTGAGGTACCACTCTACCCTTAGCAGATTGGTTAACATGCCAGCAAAGGAAAGTAATAAATGTTGGAGAGGTTGTGGCAAAATATAGACATTAATGCACTGTTGATGGAATTGTGATTTGATCCAACCATTCTGGATGGCAATTTGGAACTATGCCCAAAGGCTATAAAAGACCATTTGCCCTTTAATCCAATCATACCACTGCTAGATTTATACCCCAAAGAGATAATAAGGAAAAAGACTTGTACAAAAATATTTATAGCTGCGCTCTTTGTGGTGGCAAAAAAAATTGGAAAATAGAGGATATGTCCTTCAATTGGGGAATGTCTGAACAAATTGTGGTATCTGTTGGTGATGGAATACTATTGTGCTCAAAGGAATAATGAACTGGAGGAATTCCATGTGAACTGGAATGACCTCCAGGAATTGATGCAGAGTGAAAGGAGCAGAACCAGGAGAACCTTTTACACAGAGACGGATACACTGTAGCACAATCAATTGTAATGAACTGCTCTACTAGCAAAAATGAATGATTATTCAAGACATTTCTGAGGGACTTCTGAGAAAGAATGCTATCCACATCCAGAGAAAGAACTGTGGGAGCAGAAACACAGAAGAAAAACAACTGCTTGATCACTTGGGTTGATGAGGATATGATTGGGGTTGTTGACTCTAAATGATCACCCTAGAGCAAATATCAATAATATGGAAATTGGTCTTGATCAATGACTCATGTTAAACCCAGTGGAATTACTCATTGGTTATGGGTCTGGGTTGTGAGGAGGGGAGGGAAAGAAGAATCATTTAACCATGGAAAAATTTTCTTAGTCAATTAAAAATAAAAATTTAAAGATAAAAGAATTTGAACAGAAAGTGAAAAAAAAAAAAGAAATCAGTGGCAGCAGCAGAATGACAAGAGAGAGGATGAATCTCTCACAGAGAAGGCACAGGAAAAAAAAATCTCACTTGCACTTGATCAGGTAGTGAAATGTAAAATAGCTAATGATCATGAGTCACCCTGTGGCAAATATCCCAAACCTCCCAAGAGGCTTAAATACTAGCTTTTCATCTGATCATAATTATTTTATGAATCTTTATTGCTTAGAACGAGTAACACTTGATGATAATTGCAATAATAATAATAGCATTTGTATAACACTTTAAGGTTTATAAGACATTTTACAGAATATCTAATTTAGCTTCAAAATAATCCTGGGGAGGTAGGTGTTATTAGTATCTTCATTTTTATTAGATGAAGAAATTGAGACAAAAAGATTTTAGGTGCTCAAGAAGGGGAAGAAAGCAGGTACTTTTCAAGATTTCAAATGGCTATGTACCAAAAGAAAAATTGCTTGAACAAGAGGCAGTCTTATCCCAGACCTAGCCTTGCCTAAGAGGTCATGAGCTCACAGATGAAAATTTGGAGTTTGGGTTAATTTTTCCCACCGCTGCTCTTGAGCTCATAATGTCAGGTTTATACCTAGAGACTAATGGTCAGAAAAGTCCTGAGGGGGGTGAGTTTCTCCTTTAGTATATTCATAGACTTCCACTAAAATAGTCAATTAAAAGAGTCAGGGTGGCTAACTCAGGAAGTAGTCAGAGCATACTTGTGCTTATGTTGGTGAATATGTGAAAAGTGGGGAGATGATGGGAGGGCTCATGCATTTCTAAATATAGGTCCTTCTCAAGCTTCTTTGTAGCTGCCTGGGAATATCAACTGAGCCTGTTCAGTGAGGAACCAAGTGACCATGGCCAAAGGGACAGTAAACTCTCTTGAAATATTTGAAGGATGGACATGTAAGATTAAATTTGGTTTTGGACCCAGAGGACAAAATCATGAACTTACAGAGGAGAAGTCGCAATGAGGCAAATCTAGATGAATTATCAGGAAGAAGACCAACAAAATAAAACAAAAATTTCTAACAATGAGAACCATGTCTAAACGTAAAACCAGACCCTACTGCATCAAACAGCTTCAAAGCTCATAGGTTTCAGCAATAGCTTTCAGCAATATGCCATCATGAAAACTTTTACTTTCTTAGAGTTTCCAACATGAGGTGAGACCAGACCAACATTCTCTTCAAGGCAGCATTCAGCAGCAAAGGACTTCAGAGACAGGCAATTTGATTATATAATAATGAAACTACCATCCTTTCTCTGGTTATCTTGTACATCTTCTTGTGTATATGACTGCATTGAAAAAGGAGTCATTAGCATTCAGTTGTTTTCTAGCTGACCAGACAGGGATTATTTATTTATTTTTGGAAGCAGAGGGATGAGAAAATGTTTGAAGTTTGGTAAATTGGAAGTTTCCTAGGAGACAGAGGTGGGGTGAAACTTGTCCCTTTCCATTTGAAAAAGCAAAAGCTAACATGTCAAGGGATTTAGATGAGGACTTCTCTAAAGTCTGCCACTCTCTGAGGTGAACCACTGGATGAAGCAATTTTTTTCTGGAAAATATCTAAGCTTTTCCCTAATGGATAAAACTTCAGACAAGCTAAACTTCTGCCAGTTGTTGCTGAAACATTTTGGGACCAACGAAAGTCAGTAGGTAATGATTATTCAAAGGAGATAAATTCCGGGAAAGCTCTGGCAGTTGTTTCCCTTACTACATAAATTGGAATTCAAGAAATACTGTAAATCACATGACCTGTGAAACTCTGTGTTAAACCCTGGACCAATACTTAAATCAAATAAACTCGAATCATATTTCTAATAAATGTGTCATACCTCATCTAAAATAGAGATGACTTGACCATTAAACTTTTCTATTTTTATTTCTTACCATTTGAGTACATGGGGTTTTGCATCTTGGTTTCCTGTTCTTTGTGAAATTGGCTGGGGCAGTTAATATGCTCTTCATCCTACCAAAGCATGCTGCTACATATCTTTCTGTTTCTGGTGATGAGTCAGTGCAGGAATCAGAGATAAGCTCAAGGTTATTTGTTATCTGAACTAAGGAATGTGAAGACAGAGATTCTTTGTGCAACAGCTCCATACAGATGTCATTTAAACGTGGTATCCCATGTTTTATTCTAGGCAATTATCAATCTGAGATCCAGCTATGATGCTAATAGGTTTGTTGAACCATTGCCTGTTGTACTTTCTCTGAACTGTCGTTTCAAATAACCTGAAAACAAACACAATGTAAACCATTCAAATAAATACTTACTACCAGAGGGAATAATAATCATTCGTATATTTTTAACAGAAAATAAATAAAAAACCTCTCAACTTCAATCTAACATTTTTGAAATTACTATTTTAGCTAGACTTTTCAGATGAGGAGGGTATACACCAGGACAAATAAATGCTAATGAAGTACAGGAGAATCCATGAATATATTGCTCATTCAGGATGTATATATGCATACATTTACACATACACACACAAATATACACACATATATATACCTGTACACATAATATATATATTCACACCTTTATGTATAATTAATTCTACATAATTATATATACACATAATTCTACATAATTGTATATTTAGATATAATTCTACATAATTAAGAGAAAGGAGAGAGAGACAGAGAGAAGGAGAGAAAAGATATAGATCTAGGGATATTTTTGTACCCCATAGAAAAATAGTAATTAAAGCCAAGAAATTTAATTTTATTAAGCACCTGTTATATGGAAGGCATGAAGAAAATAGCTGAAATGTATCAGGTATGATCCTTGCCTTCAAGAAATATAATTTGAAGAAATATGGCATATGAACAAAAAATAATTCATAATCTTAAGAAGTTAACACATAGTCCTTCTTTCTTGTCACTTATATCATGTCTAAGTAAAAGAGTTATTAGTAAGAAAGGGAAGCAACAAAAAATATACTGCTTCTTCAATCTTAAGAGCTAGATTCAAATCTTACCCATGATATTGGCTATGTGAACCAATTAAGTTATCTTTTTTTAGCTTCTTACTTTCCATATATTTATAAAATGAGGGGGTTAGATTTGATGACTTCTGAAGTTTGATATAGGTTTATAATATTCACACTTAAATTTCATACTCTCTTCTAATTTTTACAAGACCCAATGAAAGAATGTTTCTAAAAGTCCCCATATAATCCTTATTATTTAACATGTAGTTAAACTTATATATGCAGGAAAATATTCATTGCACTGTGTAAGTTTTCTTTGTTCACTTGATATAGAAGAAAGTTTTTATTTAATTTTTATTTAATTTATTTAATTAAGATTCATGTTTAAAACTTTCACAGACAAAAACTATTTAAAATATCCAACTTTCCAAAAAAATCTCAGAAACTTTTTTAAATAAAAACTTTTACCTTCTGTTTTACAATTAATACTAAGTATCAGTTCCAAGGCAGAATAGTAAGGACCAAGCAATTAGAGTTAGCTGACTTGCCCAGGGTCAGACAGTTAAGCAGTGTTTGAGGCTAGAAAAACACAGAACCTCCCATCCCTGGCTTTCAGCCCTTTTTGCCACCTAGCTGCCCCATAAAATCATAGGAAGTTTTAGGCATTGAATACTTTTAAAAACACAGTTAAGGGGCAGCTAGGACCCTTGAATCTGTTCTCAGATACTTCCTAGCTGTGTTGACCCTGGGCAAGTCACTTAACCCCAATTGTCTATATTTTACTACTCTTCTGCCTTGGAACTAATTCTTAGTATAGATTATAAGACAAAAGGTAAGGGCATGAAGGGAAAAAAAAGAAACAGTTCAGTAATAAATGCTTTCCAAAATATAGAAGGTGCTAGGAAGTGACTTCTTTTTTGCTGATTTTCTTCATAGAAGATTGATCGTTTGTCTTACAGTAAAGGGGAACCAACCTTGTCAATCTTGAAGGACCACATTTGACATTTAAGATAAACATCCATGTGGATTTCATATCATAGGATCCATTTTTCTTACTATAATTTATGACTAGAGACTTGGAAGGCCAGGAGAAAGAAAAAGGTGAATACTAATATGAAAACTAACAGAAACAGTAATATCTTTACTTGCAACACATTTTCCAATTAATAGAAAGCATTGTTATTATTATTTTTTAAACCCTTATCTTCTATCTTAGAATCAATACTGTGTATTGATTCTAAGACAGAAGAGAGGGAAGAGCTTGGCAATGGGGGTTTAGTGATTAGCTCAGGGTCACACAGCTATTAAGGATCTTGTGTCAAATATGAACCCAGGACCTTCCATCTCTAGGTCTGGCTCTCAGGCTACTAAGCCTGGAAGAGAATATTATTAATCTCATTCTATTGATGAACAATTAAAAAGGATTAATTAAAAAGAATCATAATAAGCTGGTAAAAATTTAAAGGGAAAAGCAAAACCCATTTTTAGAAATCCTATCCTTCAATACCTTCAAGTCAAAAATTAAAAAAATTATCTCAGTTATTATAATGATTTTCATCATACTGGATCATATGCCATATTTGAATGAAAATTTAAAAGTAAATTATTAAAATTTAAAATATAAAACTTTTTAGATGTTATTCTTAGACTTCCATTTTTCAAAAAATGACTCATATAGAAAAATGTTCTACATGATTAAAAATACAAAATCTGTATCAGATTGCTTACCTTCTCTGGAAAGGAGGAGGGCAAGGAGGAAGGATCAGAAAAGGGAGAAATTTAGTACTCAAAACTTTTTGTAAAAGTGAATGTTAAAAATTATTTTTACATGTAATAGGGGAAATTAAATTTTTATTTTTTAAAAAGAAAGGCAAACCTCTTCAGACAAAGAGAAGTTTAAGTCTTGGACTTAAATTTTATAATTGCTCATAAATTGTATTCTGCCTTATTATCGTGCATGACTTTCAGTTGTGTAAGTAGAAAGGAACAATGTCCATCTATAAACAGATAGGGGAAAAGATAATTAGGAATAAAATAATGAATATCAGTTACATAAAATTGAAAAATGTTCATATCAAAAAAAAAACCACCCACTTCCATTGACTGTATGAACCATTCTATGTATATAGTTGTATATATTTTGTCTCCCCAATTAAGCTGTAAGTTTCTTGAGGACAGAGACTGTTTTTTGTTGTTGTTATTGTTTGCTTGTTTGTTTGTATTTTTTTCTGTTTCCAAAATACTTAGCACAGGGCCTGGCCCATAGAACGTGCTCAATAAATGCTTATTTACTCACTTACTAGTGAAGATACCTGCCTTACTCCCCCCATATAGGGGGCCATGCCTCTATATGATTTTTTGGGGTCCTGAGCGGCGTGGTGGCATAGGATGGTTAAAGCAGGAGAAAGAAAATGAGAACAACTAGACTAGTGGTTAGCCCATGCTGTTCCAAAGTCTGTGGGCTTGGGAGTTTATTATATACTGGTTTCAAACAAAGAACACAGCTATGAAGGGGTAACAGATCATACATAACCCATTAAAGTCTAAAGAGTAAAGGTATAAGTACCAAGACAATGGCCAAATTCCAACCATCAATTAGTAGGGATAATTCTGGGAGAGGAAATATTTTTATGGAGATGCTCACTTATTGAGTTCTATCTTCCAGGATTATAGGCACCTGGACAAATAAAGTCAAGACTAAAAGCGCCATACTTATCTAAGTATGCAGACTTATCTTAAGTAATGTTTGTCAGGGTCCAGGCTTCTTAATTATCAAGGAGAGGAATCATTAACTCAGTAGATACTGGTCTGCCGCTTCAAAGTTTTCCAATAGGAGTTCTAAGAAAGGTGGGGATCAAAACTGAGTCAAAAGAGGAGCCTCAGATTTTTATCTTAGATGGCCCATTCTGTCTGCATTCCTGACATGCAGTGCAGAAAAATCATACACACAGTTTTACTTGCCGATGATTTTGTAATGGGATCCAGATAAAATATCTGTTACAGACTCTGTTTCTCTAAATGACTCCTAATAGCCTCTTGGAGGGATCAAGTTGATTTTGGATTAACCTACCTGCTGGTACCAGAACCTTTTGGGGCTCAGGTGACCAGGACCAAACACAAAGACTGCCTCAGCCTGGATTGGTCACATAGGGAATCCAGATAACAGGCCCTAAATTTGATCCTATTTCTCCAAAGGCTTTAATACATAGAACGGCTTCCCACACCCCCACACTACCCATACCAACTGCTGACCAACTACCACCACAAGATATATAAAGAACTTTCCCACTTTACATCTTGTGATCTATACCAATTAATTTAACTAATGGCTACTTTTTTGATCTTTAAAATGTTCCTTTTCTCTTTTAAGAGTTAAAATTCATATACTCAGCTACATGGGAACTGAGCTGAAACTAGTCAATAGCTAATTCCTGTTATTTAAGGTAAAAATTCAGCTCACAAGTCCCACTAAAGGTTATGTTGTGTTTATCCTAAAACCTTACCATTGGGATTAAAGAAGCTCAAGAAGTAAGAATTATTTATCCAAGAGATAATAGGCGTGTTCCTCCGTTGAATTAAACTGAAATGGAAAATTATTGAATTGTACCTTTAACCAAACTGAAAGTAAACTTTACATGAAAATTGGCCCAAAGTAGTAAGAAATATAAGATTCACTAAAGGATTACATAGACACAAACCCCTCCCACAAATACACAATACAAATATGCACAGACACATATACACATTTATGCATGTATAAGCAGACACATATACATTAAATATATATATATATATATCCATGCACATATATGTAGAAATGTTAAAACCTGCATTTTGTGATCTAGAAAATCATTGACTTAAAGTGAATATATTAGTATATTTTGTTTCAAAATAATTGTCTATCTTCCTTCATAAAATTAAAATTTTATGAATATTAGTTAAAATACAACTGAAAATTAATTACTTCTTCTTCAAATATATAGTTCTTAAATACCGCTAATTGTATTAGCTATATTTATATATTTATTTATTATATTATTTATATAAGTAATTTATATTATATATATCATTTATATATTAAATATATATTTATATGCTAACTTAAATACTGTAATTTTACATTGTATTTATTCTGTATTGTTTATTTTGATCTTTATTGTGTATTTTTAAATTTCATCTTCCCAATATAATTATTCATTCCGTGAAAATCTACATAGCATAGTAGCTAATTGACCATCACTGAAGTCAGGAAGACTTAGGGTTAAGCACCACTTTTGGCATTGATTAGTCATGTGACTCTTTTCAAATCACTTTACATTTCAGAGCCTCTTAGATTGTAGATTGGAGAAGAGTTACAGATTTTCATTAGCGGAGGAAATTTCCACAATAGGTGTTCCCATACAGGGCTGAAATCATGCATCCAAACCAAGAGATTTGACATTTAGTAATTCTCTCTGTCTCTGTCTCTCTCATAAAAGTTACAAATGGAAAAATATTATGAAATAATAAAATGATACATAACATGTATATAACATGCATCTCATAAATAACTCACACTAAATCTCTCTCTCTCTCTCTCTCTCTCTCTCTCTCTCTCTCTCTCTCTCTCTCTCTCTCTCTCTCTCTTTCTCTCTCATACACACATACATATCATCTTCATAAACATATCCAAACAAAAACTGGTATGAAATAAATATGTATTCATATTTTCATTAAAAAATGTGAAGGGAGCCAGCTGGGTAGCACAATGGATTAAGAGTCAGGCCCAGGTTTAAATCTGGCCTCAGCCACTTCCCAGCTGTATGACCCTGGGCAAGTCACTTGACCCCCATTGCCCACCCTTACCACTCTTCCACCTATGAGCCAATACACAGAAGTTAAGGGTTTTAAAAAAACACTAAAAAAATGTGAAGGATTTTTTAAAACTTCACTAATTAAAATATATTGCTTTTGTCATTCTATATCTGTATGTAGCATGTATGTGAATCAATTATTTTCAAGGTAATTAAAAAATCTTCTGGATTAAATTTTTATTTTCTTTCCTGAACATCTGTACTTCAAAAGGAAATTATGTGAATATAACATACAGTTAAGAAGATACATAAATTTGCTAATAAAATGTTGCTTTAATGTAATATGAAATTTCATATGTAATAGCCATTAATTAAGTAAAATTATTTATTATGGATGTCTAATCATGATTTATACTGAATAGAAATGTAAGTCTGAGAATTCCGACCAATGAAAATTTACCAGTCAGCTTATTATATTAGAGGGATGTTTACAGATGTAGTCCTTTTCTTGGCTTTCAAAAAATCTCTTTTTTTGAGTTTCATGTTTTTAAAAGCCATATAATGTGGTTTTCCCTGAGGTTAGTTTAGCAGGTGAGAGAGGGAGTTTTAAATAATTCTTTTAGAATATCATTTTTCATAGGAACCTAAGAAAGCAAAATAACTGGTGAAATGGAAATTTCTTTTCTGAAAAATAAACAAACAAAACAAAATTTAGCATAATGAAAAAAAAGAAACTGAGCTTTGTTTGTTTTCCTAAACAAATAAGCATATTGAATTTGGAGCATACTTCTTTCTTACATGGCATCTTTGGCTTCTCTCTTTAGGACCTAATGGAATGCACTTAAATATTTTAACTAAGAAATTTGATTTCAACCAAGTAGGTTGTATTAATAAGGTTTCCTTCCTTCCATTTCTTTTTCTTTCTTTTATTTTCCTTTCTTCTCTCTCTCCCTTTCTTGTTTGCTTTTGTCTTTCTTTTTCTCTTCTTCCTTTCTTTCTTTCCTCTTTTCTTTCTTCCTTTCTTTCTCTCACTTTCTCACTCTCTCTTTCTTTCTTCCTTTCTCTCCCTCTTTCCTTCCTTCCTTCCTTCCTTCCTTCCTTCCTTCCTTCCTTCCTTCCTTCCTTCCTTCCTTCCTTCTTTCTTTCTTTCTCTTTCTTTCTTTCTTTCTTTTTCTTTCTTTCTTTCTTTTTTCTTTCTTTCTTTCTTTCTTTCTTTCTTTCTTTCTTTCTTTCTTTCTTTCTTTCTTTTTTTCTTTCTTTCTTTCTTTGAGTTGAATGGGTTGGGGGTTCAAGATCTGTGACTTCTTTAAAATTACAGTACCTGACTAGCTAACAACAAGTATATACCTTTTCTTAGAAACCAGGAGATGGAGAGGAAGAGAAAGAGAATTTCAGGTTTGAGGGACAGCCAGTGAAAATGCACAGTTTGAAGATAGAGCATCTCGTGCAAGGAAGAACAAGGAAAAAGAAATGTGAATGGATATTTGAATAGTAAAATTCCAACTGTCTCGTTCTTTTCCTTTTCTTTAACTGATATATCTATATGGTTTACAGGATAGAAAATAATCTCAAATCACTTTGTAGTGAATACAACTCATTCCCAGTAAATTAACATCTATTGAAGATATGGAATATCATTTTTAATCAGGGGGTGGAGTTAGGGGTGGCCAGGGATGGCAGATTTTTCTCCTAATATACCGTTAGAAAAAGAAATAGCTCCATGACTACCTTTCTTCTTCTTTTCAAGAAAATCACTCTTTAGTTTCTCATTTCTTTTCCCCATGGTCAGGTTGGCTGCATCTCCAAACACTTGTAAGTACTGTATGTTCTGACATATCCTGAAGTCATGCATTAGCACCTTTTCATTCAGCAAAAGGGTGAGAACAGATATCTTTTGGCAGCTGACAGCAGGGAGCAGGCAGAGGGAAGGAGAAAGAAGCTGGAGGACTAGGACACTATGGTGGCCTAGTGGCTAGCATGGCTAATGCACCAGCTGTGATTAACCTCTTCCTCCCCCACCCCATCTACCCAACAGATGTCTCTCTGTCATTGTCATGTCCTCAAGCTATCCCAGGCAATGATTTGTTCATCACAACTGAGGCACTAACGTGGCAATTGAACCTCTTCACAGCTCAGAATTGTTGATGTGTGCACAGAGATCACATTGAATGTAACTGTACGTGCATGGGGGCTAGAGTGTGTGTGTGTGTGGGGGGTAGGTTTTGAAGAAAGAGAAAGATGTAAAAAGGAAAAGGAAAGCATTAGAGAGGAGACAGAAGGATAGAGAAATGTCAAGGTTACCTTGTTTTGCCTGGAGAGTCAAAAGGGAGGGCAAATTAACTGCTGACTCTATTTGGTCTTTTGGATCTCTTAGAAGGAGGCAGTCCCATCCTATCGAGGCAGACATACATATCACTTTGAAAGATTAAAAAATGAAGAATGCAGTGATCTGTATTGTATATATGCTTTATTCTGTGGAAAGAATGTTAATAAATATACTGTGAGACTGCAAAGTTTGCCAATATAAATAATGTGGCATTTCAAAGTCTGTCAGTAAATGTAATTGAATTTTTCAATGTAAAAATATAGTTCAGTTATAAATTGGAGTCATGCTTGACATTAGTTGGGCATTAGGAGATATTAATTAGATACTGCTCACTTTCTCTCTCTGATTTCTTTATATTAAATGAATTATCAGGAAAGAGGAATTTGCAAGCATGCAATTTAGGGATTTTTAGTCTCAAAAACAAGCTGCCTGGTAATTTTTAGTGGAGGAATAAATGTCTTTTCAAAAACCTTGTCAGTGTGCTGTCTCCAACATGCCCTTCCCAATATGAACACAATATGGAAAAGCTAATCCATTTTAATACTTTGTAATGATAATAAGCCACAGTGAACAAGTAGCCTAGGGAAAAGATGGTAGTAGTCACCTTTAAACAGAAAGAGAATAGCAAGTAATTGTACATTTTTACAGTAGGCTGATGACAACATTTCCTGTGACTTTGAACTTACTTTGGCTGTCACTATTCTGGCAAACATTCTGCATATCAATCAGACAGTTGTACTTCTCGCATGACATTTGCAGCATAATGTAGAAATTTACTTATGTGATCTTTGCATGTAGGCATACCACTTATAAGTAAATATATATGCCCTTCATGCTATGGGGTTTGGATTTAACCAGTGCAAGAAGCTTCCAGGACTTCATTTTCTGGGTCCAGTAAAGCTTGATTTCATTTCTTTGTCATAAAAGATAATCTTTCTAAAGAATTTAGCATTGTTCACCATGGGTTGATTTTGGTTTACGTTTTGCTAGTTGAAGCAGCTCATTGCTCATACTGATTAACAAACATGAGATTAGGGAGTGTTGGAATTCTTTCCTTTGTCTTGCTGGGGTGAATTTTTTCCCCATAATTGGCCACAACATTAAAGGAATTATGAAAGGAATGCCACATCTGGATACCTACTTTGAGTTTCATTATTTTAGCGTGCCTTGGAATGCTTTTATTCTTACTTGTGGTCCCAATTTTATAGTCATAATAGATATTGATGACAGTTTTCATCAAAGAAATGATTGACTTCCTAATCCAACTTAAATCATTTGAATCACAGGTTGGAGCTATAGGAAACCTTAATATCTTTTCTACACATAACGTACAAGGAAACTGAGGTATAAAGAACTTAAATACATACTCAAGACTACACTCTGTGGTGGTCTAATCAGTAAGCCTTAAAAGAGGCTTAGCTTTGAAAAAAAGTTAGTGAACCAGCCAATGTTGAAAATAATAGGTCCTTTGATGTGACATATTTAAGAGAAGGATCCCAAGCTGTGATAATGAACAAGGAAACAGGGACAATAAGGGAAGCACCTCTCATGCCAGCAAGTTGTTTTTTCCCCCCTTCCAAGTTGAATGCAAATCACCAGGGTGGTACTATGAGTCTTGGTGACAGGCAGAGAAAAGATAATTCATGAGTCTTTTATGTGTTTTCTGAAATTTTTATGAAATGATATAATGACTAGTCTGTATCCAATATATGCATTATTTCTTTAAATTCTTTTGAAAGTTCTAGGAACACCATTCACACGTTTTGTGAAACCCTAGCATAAAGTATGTGAACTATGTCTGAAGATTTCCCAGAAGCAACTTTAAGAGTGTGCAAAATGAGCCAGAGATATCTTAGGGCCCATTCCCAAGACTGAATCCAGTCTGTTTTATCCAAGAGCTTGGGAGACTGAGCTTTAATATTTCATTCATTCCAATGAAGAGATGGTAATAGATAACTACTATGGTCTTCTCTAGATATGGAATGATGATTTACTAATTTAGAGCAAAGTCATATAAGAATAAGGCATAGAATTAGCCACAAAACTAGGGAAGATAAAACTCATGAAATGGAGTAGAAAGAAGAACGGTTAAAAAAAAGAAGAGGGAAGAACAAAAGACAAAATTTGCCTACTTAAAGAATCCTAGGATATAAGAGATGAAAGGGGCATTAGAAATAAATAAGTTCAAATACCCATTTTTTCAGAGTACTCTGAATGCTATTTAACCATGCCACATTCCATTTGTTTTCCTCTAGATGAATCCACATCTTGATTTAAGAAAGTCTGGGTCTGAAATCACTTGAAGGCTAAGACATAGATAATAATATATTTATATTTGTTTCATCATTCTTTTTCATTTTGTGCAAAATTTTATGCTATAAGCTATCTGAACATGAGTTCAGAGAAGAAAAATCAGCAAGGACTAGAGTGATTGGGGAAAATATAATAAAGAAAGTAAAATGTGAGCTGGGCTTTAAAGGATAAATTGGATTGCACAGCTCAGCACCAAGAATAGAGCTAATATCTCTTCTTTTTCTTTGCTTTAGCAAAATCTTAGACCAGGAAAATAATGTTGCTTTGAAATTGGCAAAAGATAAACAACATGAACCTGGTATTTGGTAAGCTACTGGAAGGCAGGTACTATCTTTTTGCTATTATTGTTATCACATAGCTCTTGCATTTTATCACTTGCAGATTCTGAGAAGAAATTACTAAAGTTAAGAATGCAAATGGTGCTACATTAACAAAAAACTTAAGGCAAGAAGAAAAGCTTGGTTTGCCATTCTACCTAATAACAACCATTTATTGACCCCCTACTATGAGATGATCATTATGTTAGACATGGCATAAAGATATAAAAACAAGACTGACCTTGCCTTTTAGCAGCTTATAGTCAACTGAACTGATACAATACATTCAAAGATAATAAAATTAAGCTTATACTCAAAACAAATGAAAAGCAACAGCCTGTGGCAAAGTTAGGAATGGGCAATTAAGAACTCTAACAATTAGGAAAGATCTTAGAATGAGAACAGAACTTGAAGTTAAGAGATCAAGGATTCAAATACTGCACCTACCACTTAAAACTTATATGACTTTGGGTAAGTCATTTAAATTAACTGGACCTCATTGTTATTTTCTGTATAATTTGGAGCTTGAATTAGAAGATTTCTTAGATACCTTCCAGATCTAAATCTCTGATCCTATGACTTGAAAAGACTTGGGGGTTCCAAGAGAAAGAAAAGAGGAGGGAGAGCATAAGGGTCATAAAAAAACTTTTTTAACATGTCTCAGGGGCTGAGTATTTCTCTGTCTCAGGTCACCTTCTCCCATTATGGAGTTCTTCCTGGACCTCCATGTGAGGGATGGACGTGAAACAGTCATGCTTTATACATTGCTCTGACTCTGACTCATCAAACTTTACCACCTTTGTCCCTGTATGACTACCTTCCCACTATCACACTCACAGCTTCCTTTTAAACAATGTGTTCCCTCATTATAGTCTAAGCTTTTTGAAGGCAGGTATTGCCTTTTTTGTTCTGCTTGTATTTCTTTTATCATCCAGCACTTATTTTTATCACTTAGAGCTTTATTTTTGGTATTTAGCACAGTATCTAGCATATATTAAGAACTCAAGAAATGCTTATTGCCTTGCCTTTTTTGGATGGAAAACAGAACAGAAGTGTGGCATGGAATGTCATGATAGAGAACAAGTAGTTCTGGTTTGATTTTCAAGGGCATGAGGAAGAGTTATGAATTGCCAATCTGCAAAAAATAGACTGAACTGGATATTGAAGGTCTTTAAACTCCCTTCAGACGAATTTGTATTTTATCCTGGACTAAATGGGGAACCACTTAAGCTTCTAAAAGGGGACAATAACATAGCAGGTTTGTTTTTTTAAGGAATATAAATTTGTCATCTACATGAAGAAAGGAAGAGTGTGGGAAAAAGCTAGGAATTTGGAAACCAATTAAGTGGCTAATTAAGCTTGAACTAGGAACACTAATGAAAGTAGAAAGAAAAGAATGGATATGAAAAAATATGGAGATATAATTGGCAATACTTACTGGCTGGTTTGATATGTTTAGTGAGTGGGTTGTGAGAAAATAAGAAGTCAAGGATGACCATTGGTTATGATCTAAATGACCGAAGGATGTTGTTTCTTTTAATAGAAATAAACAAGTTTGAAGGATAGATGTTTTAAAAGATAAATAATATTAATTTTGGTTTATTCTGTGTGATGTTTGAGATGCTTTAGGGATACTTATATGAAAATGTGTAGAAGAAAATTGAAGACGTTGAACTATGGCTTAATAAAGATGTAAGGACTGCACATGTATTTGGATTTGGATACATGTGATTTGGAAATCATCATGATAGAGATGATATTTGAACCTTGATGAATCATTCCTAAAGAAAGTATAGTGAGGAGAAAAATAAAACTAGCACTGAATGTTAGGGTACCCAAACACAAAGAAGACGGGACATGAATGATTATATTGAAAAGTGATGGGGAGCAGCTCGGTGGCTCAGTGGATTGAGAGTCAGGCATAGAGATGGGAGGTCTTAGGTTCAAATCTTGTCTCAGATACTTCCTAGCAGCATAACTCTGAGCAAGTCACTTAACCCTCATTGCCTAGCCCTTACTGCTCTTCTGCCAAAAGAACCAATATACAGTATTTATTCTAAGATGGAAGGTAAGGGTTTAAAAAAAAGTGAACTGAGAATTGGCCAAAAAATTAAGAAGATAATCATTGTAAAACAGTACTACAAGGGCAGAACCAAGATAGCATCTTAGTAGCAGCAAAAGGTGAAAGTGCTTTGAGAATCCTTCCAAACCAACCTTAAAAAAACCTCAAAATTATAGGAGTCTAAAACCAACAAGACAGAGAGAAGATGATTTACTGCAGAAAACAACTTAAAAGGTAAGCAGAGAACGTCAATTTTCACAGGATAAGAGGGAAGCAGAAGTAAAACTGCTCAAAGAAGATTGTAGGGTGACAATCTATACCTACTGTGCCAGATTCCAATCTTGGGCACAGGCCAACTTTAGAATCTCAGGATCCTGCCTACACCAATAAGAGAGTACTCCACTTCCATTCCTTGAAGTCCTGTATCTTAATACCAGCCTTAAGTGAGGCCCCAAAGTTTGTAGCTCTTGGCTCTTTCAAGTCTACTCTGTGTGCCTTGTGTTCTGCAATCAATCAGCAGAGGAGATAGAAATAGAAACTGTAAGGACTCCCAGTCCACAGACAAAAATAGGCCAGGATAATGAACAAACAGCAAAAGAAACATCTAACCATAGAAAATTTCTACGGAAACTAAGAACAAAGAACAGATTCAGTAGGAGACGGCGAGGTCCAACAACCACAAGCAAAATTTTAAAGAAAAATGGGAATTGGTTTCAGGAACTAGAAAAACTCAAAAAGGAATTCAAAATCAAATGAGAGGGAGAAGATGAATGGGAAAAGGAAATGAAAGTAATGCAAAAAAAAAGAAAAAGAAAATAACAGCTTAAAACATAAAACTGCTAAACTGGAAAAAGGCACAAAAATCCAATGGAAAAAAGAGTTCCAAGAAAAATAGAATGGGACAACTGGAAAAAGAGGCAAAAATATTAGATGAAGAAAAGAACTCCATGAAAAATAGAATGGACTATATGGAAAAGGAATGGACTATATGGAAAAGAAAAATTATTCTTTAAAAACTAGAATTGGGCCATTAGAAGATAATGACTTCCCAAGACATTGAGAAATAATGAAACAAAATTTAAAAAATGAAAAAATAGAAGAAAATATGAAATATCTCATAAAACACTGTTAGAAAGAAAAATTCCATTTAAAATCATTCTAGACAATATAAAATATTTTAAATCTATTTGACAAGGGAAAGCAAGAATTATAGGAACACAATTACAAAACATTTTTCATAGAAATAAAGTTAGATCTAAACATTTGGGAAAACATCTATTGCTCATGAATTGGCTGAGCTTATACAATAGAAATGACAATCCTACTTAAATTAATTTACTTAACCAGTGCCATTTTGATCCAGTAATACCACTACTAGGCCTGTGTCCCAAAGAAATAAAAAAATTAGAAAGGACTTACTCACAAAAATATTTATAGCTGAGTTTCCGGGTTAAGATGGCAGCAGAGTAAGAAGCAGCTCTTAACCACTCCCGACCGAAACACAGAAAACTCAAAGGGACAAAAAAACAAGTCCAGACGAACGGAGGAACCCCACAACAGGGCACAGTGTGGAAGGTACGTGGAATCGAGGCATTTCCATGCTATAAAGGGGTGAAACAGCTCTCACTAAATCGCGGGCTGAGCAACCACCCCACCCCCAACCCCTCCACACACAACACCTATAGCGCCGAAGCCAGCTAAAAAGAAATAGAGCAAGTGTGGGGCACCCATCGAGTCATTGGCAGCTCTGGGGCCTGTTCCTAAGAGCAGCAAGATTTAGGACCCCAAAAAGCTAAAGAAAACACACAAAATCTGAGCGCGGGAACAAAACGCAGGCTCAGAACTCAGGCACAGGCAGAGGCGTGGGTGGAGACAGACACAGCCACAAGCTAAAGCTCTGAAACCCTGAGTGGGGAACCAGTGCAGAAGGGCATACGACTGTGGAAGCAGCGCCCTGAGACTTGTAAAGAAATCTCCAGCAGAGGATCAAGCAAGGGGGTCCACCAGGGGGCTTAACCTTGGAAAAAAACAGAACTCAGACCTCAGGAGCCAAAAGACCACGGACAGACCCTGAGCGCAAGGATAAACCTGAGAAGCTGCTGGGCTAATGATGGCTACCCAGTCTCAGGAAGTTCAGAAGAGAAATATTAACAACAAGAAAAAGAAGTCTTTAACACTCAACAACTTTTACACAGACAAAATCCAGACAACCAAGCAAACAGAGGAGGAGAACAAACAAGCATCCGGACCATCCTCAAATAAGGAAAACTCCTCACAAGCTATGGAAGAGTTCAAAACTGAGATTTTGAGGAAAATGGAAGAGATCTGGCAAGAAAAACAACTGTTTAAAAGGTAGAATCTTGCAAATGGAAAGTGAGGCTCAGAAACCAAATCAACTGATAAGCAAATTGAACACCAGAAATGACCAGAATGAAAAGGAATACCAGAAGAGAATGGCCAAAAACCAGAAGATTATAGCCAAAAACCAGAAGATTACAGCCGAAAACCAGAAGATTACACCTGAAAACCAAAAGATCATAGCCGAAAACTGAAAGATTTTAGCCAAAAACCAATCCCTAAAGGCTAGAATTGAGCAAGTAGAAGCTAATGATCACTCAAGACAACAAGAACAAATAAAACAAAGTCAAAAGACTGAAAAAATAGAAGGAAACATGAAATATCTCAATGAGAGAGTGACAGACCAAGAAAACTGGTCTAGAAGAGACAATTTGAGAATAATTGGTCTTCCAGAAAAACCAGAAATTAATAGAAACCTGGACTCCATACTAACAGAAATAATTCAGCAAAATTGCCCTGAAGTCCTACAACAAGAGGGCAATATAGACATTGAAAGGATTCATAGAACACCTGCGACATTTGATCCAGATAAGAAAACACCAGAAATATAATTGCCAAATTCAAGAATTTCCAAGCAAAAGAAAAAATCTTACAAAAAGCCAGAAAGAAACAATTCAAATATCAAGGAGCACTAATCAGGATCACACAGGATCTGGCAGCCTCCACGCTAAAAGATCGCAAGGCTTGGAATACGATATTCAGAAAGGCAAGAGAGCTGGACCTGAAACCACAGATTAACTACCCATCAAAATTGACTATATATTTCCAGGGGAAAGTATCAGCATTCAACAAAATTGAAGAATTCCAGGTATTTGCACAGAAAAGACCAGGGCTAAATGGAAAGTTTGATATCCAACCACAAAAATCAAGAGAAACATGAAAAAGTAAATAAGATACAGAGGGGAAAGAAAGAAAACTTATAATTTTTAAATTTGCCTTTTTAAGGGCCTCAGTGAGATCTAATTATCTGTATTCCTATGTAGAGAAATGTTATGTATAATTCTCTGTAGTGAACTCTATTCACTATTATAGTATTCACTATAAGAGTAATCAGAAGAATAATTCACAGGGTGAGGGTGGAACACTAAATAATCTAAGATGACATGGGGGATGGGAAAGAGGGGGTGAATAGCAGGGGACACCAAGAGAAACTTGAGTGAATAAGAAAATAGGATATTCTATTACACACAAAGAGGGCATGGGAGGGAGAGGGGACAAATACTATTATAAGAAGGAGAGTAAGAGAGCATTAAGAGGTAATAATCAAACCTTACTCTTAGTGTAATCAACACAGAGAGGGAAGAGTAGCTATATTATCCATTGGGACATAAAACTCTTATCTAGCCCTTCTGAGAAAGTTAGAAGGGATAAACCAAGGGGAGCAGGAGAGTGGGGAAGTCAAAAAAAGGGAGGGGAGAGGAGGGAGGGAATTCATAAGGCCTTTAAAAACAAAAAGAGGGGGAAAAATAAGGGAGGGGCTAGAAAGGGAAGTTAATCAAGGGAGGGGATAAGGGATAGCGGCTCAATAGCAAACCACTGATTTAAAAGTAAAAAGTATAAGGAAAAAGGGGGTAGGAAGAGGGGAGGATTCGAAAATGTCAGCAAATGCACAACTGATGATTATAACTCTAAATGTGAATGGGATGAACTCGCTCATAAAACAGAAGCAAATAGCAGAGTGGATTAGAAACCAAAATCCCACCATATGTTGTCTACAAGAAACCATATGAGGCGGGTGGACATACACAAGTTTAAGGTTCAGGGCTTGAGCAAAATCTTTTGGGCACCAAATGAGAAAAAGAAGGCAGGATTGGTTATTATGATTTCTGACAAAGCCAAAGTAAAAATAGATATGATTAAAAAAGACAGGGAAGGTCATTGCATCCTGATTAAACGCAGTATAAACAATCAGGAAATAACACTGCTCAAAATGTATGCACCAAGTGGCATAGCACCCAAATTCATAAAGGAGAAACTGGCAGAGCTCAAGAAGTAAATAGATAGTAAAACCATACTAGTGGGAGATCTAAATATTCCTCTGTCAGATCTAGATAAATCAAACCGAAAAATAAATAAGAAAGAGGTAAGAGAGGTGAATGAAGTCCTAGAAAAATTAGATTTAATTGATATGTGGAGAAAAATAAATAGGGACAAAAAGGAATACACCTTCTTTTCAGCTGCACATGGTACATTCACAAAGATTGACCATGTTATAGGGTATAGAATCATTGCAAACAAATGCAAAAGAGCAGAAATAATAAATGTAACCTCAGTTCATAATGCAATAAAAATAATAATTAGTAAGGGCACCTGGACAGGAAAATAAAAAACTAATTGGAAATTAAATAATATGATTCTCCAAAACCAATTTGTCAAAGAAGGAATCATAGAAACAATCAACAATTTCATTGAAGAAAATGACAATGATGAGACATCCTACCAAACTCTGTGGGATGCGGCCAAGGCAGTACTCAGGGGAAAATTTATATCCTTGAGTGCATATATTAACAAATTAAGGAGGGCAGAGATCAATGAATTGGGCATGCAACTCAAAAAATTAGAAAGCGAGCAAATTAAAAATCCCCAGATGAAAACTAAATTAGAAATACTAAAA